>NC_071668.1:39336439-39639469 GCF_028554725.1 Zeugodacus cucurbitae
TTACTGACGGGCTAATCGCATGCGTAAAATTATTTAATTTGGGGTGACACATAAAGAATCGCCAATTAACAACTAACATATGAGTGTTTTTGCAACAATATCAAATTGCGATTGTAGAATCAGTTGGAAATGGTAGGGTCGCAGTTGACACCTCGATAGATTAATAGCATTTCCAACAGATTTCTGTCACTTCATTGACTCGAAAGAGAAGTTTTCCTGACATGAAACCTCAATATGATAACCATAAATGACTGATTGATTGACCTATAAAATTGGTGGTAAAAAAATATATCGATGATCTTAATGCGACAATTTAGAATTTCGGTCCAAGAGAGTTGACACAGCTACAAACCAGGATGACGTACTCAATTATCCCAAACTATTTAAAATTGCCTGAACTATCAACACTCACTTTGCAATTAAAAGTAGTGTGAGTTGTCATCATGCTGCGTAACATAAATCGACCTCGAGTAATCAATATCGTCGCCGAAGCCAAGATTGGACCAACTTAATTTAATGTATACCTTGCCGCAAAAACGTGTGGCCGGGTCTGCTAGTATAATATAAAAATGAATTGCTGTTCGTTTGTGCCGCAAAAGAATGAGAACGGCCAAACCGATCTGGCTAATTTTAGTCTTAAAATATTCGTGGAAGGCCAGAAAAAGATTAGAAAGTGGGTAAATATGGAAAAATTGCGAGGAAGATAATAATAAGAGAATTTTATTTGTGTTGACAAGAAAAATATAAAAAGAGAAAACAAAAAAATAATATTTTGAAGGTTGTCATTGTTGCTTTGTTAAAATATTTTTGTTATTGTTCAATTGTATAAGGTTGTGTCGATACCCCAAAACAATTTGTAACAAATAAGGAAAGGCTAAGTTCGGGTCCAACCGAACATTTTATACTCTCGCAATTTATTGATGTAATTTTATTAACATAACACATAATTTGACCTGTATATTCGGCATAAAGTCCAACAGAAAATCATCATATATAGTATATGAGGGCTGATGTAATTCCAGAACCAATTTCACTAATTTTCACCACCAAGGTTAACGGGAATAGGGGCAACTTGGCACCTGCCTACGGCAAACAAACGGCACATTTGGCCTTGAAATTACTCCTAAATTGCAAATGAACGAAACACCAGTTGGCAAAATCGCCAAAAATAGCGCTATAACGAAGATTTCCAAATATTCAAGAACTCGCTGGAGGTACTGCACAGGACTTTAAAAGATCTTGATTGTCAATGAACGTTTTTGGTGAAGCCAGGATTCTGTTAGCAGGTGATTTACGCCAGACTCTTCCAATTATTCCTGGATCAACTGTTACTGACGGGCTAAACGCATGCCTAAAATCATTTAATTTGTGCCGACACATAAAGAATCGCCAATTTACAACTAACATATGAGTGTTTTTGCAACAATATCAAATTACGATTGTAGAATCAGTTGGAAATGGTAGGGACGCAGTTGACACCTCGATGGATTAATAGCATTTCCAACAGATTTCCGTCACTTCATTGACTCGAAAGAGAAGTTTTCCTGACACGAAACCTCAATATGATAACCATAAATGACTGATTGAATGACCTATATTGGTGGTAAAAAAATATATCGATGATCTTAATGCGACAATTTAGAATTTCGGTCCAGGAGAGTTGACACAGCTACAAACCAGGATGACGTAGCCAATTATCCCAAACTATTTAAAATTGCCTGTACTTTGCAATTACAAGTAGTGTGAGTTGTAATCATGCTGCGTAACATAAATCAACCTCCAGTAATCAATATCGTCGCCGAAGCCAAGATTGGACCAACTTAATGTAATGTATACCTTAGCCACAAAAACGTGTGGCCGGGTCTGCTAGTATTTGATAAACATAAGCAAACAAATAAATGTTACTCAATTTGCAGTTTTAATATTTTTAATGCAATTTTTTATACATTTTATGATGCCTTCGATGCATCGATGTTTTTATTTGATGCATCGCATATTATCGATGTCAAGTTTCGATGCATCATATCGAATAAAACAGTTTGATTCATATTTGCCTGAATCAAGCATTCCTCACGATAATAATATTAACAGCCCTATTCTGTGCATTTGACAAAATAACAAAATAATTGAAAATGTTTTCATATTTTTATCAAGTAAGAAAATTTTTGGTATTCTGTAGGCATAGCTTTTCCCCACACGTGTGGGAAACAAAATAATGTAAACAGAAACAGCTGATTTCTGTCCAATTATATTGAATGGAATTGAAAAATGTATTTGAATTATTCTATAACGTACGTTTTCACATGCTTTTCAAGATTTGTTGCAAAATAGTTAATAAGTTAACTCCAATTTCAGAATAATAAAATATACCATGCTCCGAATCTGGCCCAATTTTTCATGCAAAAGGTCGTTATTTGTATGAGTGTTTGTTTTAACTGAGCCTTCTTCATTGTGGCTTCGTTGATAAGTTTGGTTTGATTGACCGGTTATCAGCCTTTTTTCCGATTCTGATGTCGAGATATCGACTGAAGCCTCCCAGCCTCCTAGATGATAAGGTTATACCTCGCGTAAATTAGGTTGATTGATAATCGGATGGCAGAGGCTATTCGCTTTTCCATCCCAGATCCCTCCATGCTTTTGCTCCTCCGCAAAGCCATAGAATACTACATAATATAATACATATACATATGTACAAGTTAATACCACCATCAATATATTGTAATAGACAAATGTGTCCAATGCCATTGGCACATTGACTATTAAGGATCGATGGTCACGGGTGTTGCACACATGTTACCATTAAACATTATAAGATAAACCTTTTCAAGTAGACATTTGTCACACACATTAGAATGTAAAAAAACCTTAACAGCGGTGCGTCTCAAGTGGAACATATGTTTATAAGAATATTAATAATGAAAGAATGTTTGTGTTTAGTCTTAAGGATTAGAATATGTATCAAAAGATGGTAAAATAAAGAATAGTCAGTCAGTCCTTTGCCTGATTCTACTACACGACATCCCGGTCGATTTCGGGAAGTTAATTCGTAATTATGCCAAGAGACTTCCTCGAACAAAGCTCGATTGTTTAATTTACATATGTCCCTTATACTGTATTTAAAAATATAATATTTGGAATGCAATTTTGATTTAGTTGGCTGTTATGTTTAGCTTCAGAAAAGTCCCTTGGGAATTACGAAATCTAAACTTTGTTCATTATTGGCAAAACTTTGCTAAGATGTAATCACATGCAATATGTAGAAAACAATTTCCTTAAAGTTACCCTCATTATCTTCATTTTTTTATACAAAAAAGGGAAAAATAAACTTCTTAATATAACAACGGCTCAATAACGCGAGCCATCAATATGTTCATATTTTCCCTCTTTGTATAAAAATAACGACAAAAGTAAAATATCTCCATTACAACAAATTCACTTTCACAACTATCCACAACGAGATATTTTATTTGTCAAGCGCATTTTACTTTTCAACAATTTATCAAGTTTTTTTATTTAGCGTATCCGCTGTCTTTTTATTCGCTGAACTATGTCAATGTCGTCGTATAACTCGTACAGATCATCGTTCCATCGTCTGCGGTATTCGCCGTTGCCAATGTTCTGAGGACCATAAATCTTGCACATAATTTTCCTCTCGAAAACTCCTAGTGTCGTCTCATCTGATGTTGACATCGTCCAAGGACTTTACTGTTCAATTGCCTACTCAGTCCAAAGTAGCGCCTGTTGGCAAGAGTGATTCTGCGCTGGATTTCGAGACTGACATTGTTCGTGTTGTTATTGCTGGTTCCCAGAAATACGAAACTATCTTTTACTTCAAAGTTATGACTGTCAACAGTGATGTGGGAGCCAAGACGCGAATGCGCCGACTGTTTGTTTGATGACAGGAGATATTTCGTCTTGTCCTCATTCACCTCCAGACCCATTCGCTTCGACTCCTTATCCAGGCGGGAAAAAGCAGAACTAACGGCGCGTTTGTTGCTTCCGATGATATCAATATCATCGGCGTACGCCATGAGCTGTACACTCTCGTAGAAGATTGTACCTTCTCTATTTAGCTCTGCAGCTCTTATAATTTTCTCCAGCATCAAGTTAAAGAAGTCGCACGATAGTGAGTTATCTTGTCTGAAACCTCGTTTGGTGTCGAACGGCTCGGAGAGGTCCTTCCCAATCATGTCGGAGCTTTCGGTGTTGCGCAACGTCAACTTACACTGCCGTATTAGTTTTGCGGGGATACCAAATTCAGACATCGCGACGTTAAGGCAGCTTCTTTTCGTGCTGTCGAAAGCAGCTTTAACATCGACAAAAAGGTGGTGTGTGTCGATCCTCTTTTCACGGGTCTTCTCCAAGATTTGGCGCATGGTGAATATTTGGTCAGTTGACGATTTTCCAGGTCTAAATCCACACTGATAAGGTCCAATCACTTGGTGACGGTGGGCTTTAGTCTTTCACACAGTACGCTCGATAGAACCTTGTATGCGATGATCAGAAGGCTTATCCCACGGTAAATGGCGCAGATTGTGGGATCTCCCTTTTTATGGATTAGGCAGAGCACACTGAAATTCCAATCGTCAGGCATGCTTTCTTCCAACTATATTCTGCAAAGAAGCTAGTGCATGCACCTTATAAGTTCTTCGCCGCCGTATTTGAATAGCTCTGCCGGTAATCTATCGGCCCCCGCTGCTTTGTTGTTCTTCAGGCGGGTAATGTCTATTCGAATTTCTTTCGTTTCGGCTGCAGCGGTACGCAGTGAGTATGAGATGCCGTTCCACAGTTCCTTATACCGAGATGTTGTAGAGTGCTCTCAGAGAGCAGGAGTGCAAGTCGAGTAGAAAATCGTTCGGCTGTCTGTTGCGATTGCAGCTTTTCGACGTCGAACCTTCCTTGTGTTTGTAGACGGGCGTTCTTTGCTGCATAGAGACGGGTGCGTATCCTCGCAGCAACCAGATAATGGTCCGAGTCTATATTTGGTTCTCGGAGCGTACGCACGTCTAAAACACAGGAGACATGTCGTCCATCTATCACAACATGATCGATCTGGTTGCGAGTGATTTGATCCGGGGACAGCCAAGTAGCTTGATGGATTTTCTTATGCTGGAATCTAGTACTACAGACGACCATAATTCGGGCCCCAGCGAAGTCGATCAGCCTTAGACCGTTTGGCAATGTTTCGTCATGGAGGCTGAATTTCCCGACTGTTGTGCCAAAGACACCTTCTTTACCCACCCTGCGTTAAAATCGCCAAGCACGATTTTGACTTCGTGGCGGGAGCAGCGCTCATAGGTGCGTTCTAGGCGCTCATTGAAATTATCTTTGGTCACATCGTCCTTCTATTCCGTTGGGGCGTGGGCGCAAATCAGCGATATGTTGAAGAACCTCGCATTGATGCGGATTTTGGCAAGACGTTCATACACCGGAGTGAATGCCAGGGCTCGGCGACGGAGTGTCTCTTCCACCACAAATCCAACACCAAATTTGCGTTCCTTTATATGGCCACTGTAGTAGATGTCATAAGGACCCACCATCTTCCGTCCTTGTCCCGTCCATCGCACTTCTTGGATGGCGGTGATGTCAGCCTTTAGTCGTATTAGGACATCAACCAGCTGGGCAGAGGCACTTTCCAAATTATGGGTCCGGACATTCCAAGTGCATGCCCTTAAATCATTATCCTTAAATCGTTTGCAGGGGTCGTCATCAAAAGGGGGTGTCTCATCCAAGGCTTTTGGCGATTTTTCTATGTTCGTTTTTATGTGGTGGCTCCCAAACCCTACGCACAACCGCAGGCAACAATTATTTAAGGCCTGTAGGCAACATTGGGCATGAAAGGGTTAAAGGAAAAAAGCTATATTGCTGATGTAGCAACTTGTTTTTAGAAAAGGCGAATAACTCTTTTTCTATCTATATATGTATTATAAAACTAATTTATCGGACACTACTATACTAAAAACCCTGTTCCCACCGTATTTTACTAAGTCAATACATAATTTTATTCATATATCCAACACAAAGACCACTAAAATAGCAGAAATCATTATATATAGAGGAAATATTTTCGACACCAAGCTATTATATTCAAGGTCATTTGTTAATGTAATTTATGATAAGCTATTTCACATATAATTTCTATAAAACGTCAACTTTCCCAAAATAATTATGAGTAGACGATATAATGGTAGTTTCCGACCGATACCAAATTTTTGGCCGATGCCGATGCCGATTCTTTCATCAACAATTTAATTTAGTAAATTTGTATAGTAACAAAAGAAAAACAAATACAAATAACATCACAAAATAAGTAAACAACTAAGTTCATATGTAAATATGAAATTGTTATTCATTTAATTTATATTCAAAACTAAATAAATTATTATTGTAAGATATATTATATTTATAGAAAAAATAAGTTATTCGTTTTTTCTCAAAGCAAATCAGCAATATACATAGCTTTTTTCCTTCAGGACAAATATAAGCATTACGGCCAATATTCGAAAATAGTAGGTCTAGTAAAAAGAATCCGTTGTTATCAAAGAGATAACTTTCGTCATTTCTATCTCGCATTGTGAAAGGCGTCACACAGTGATAGTGACTCGATAGAAACTCCGGAAACGTGTTTGGGAGGTTCTTTTGCATGCACCTTATAGACCAAGTGATTATTACGTGATACTGTTTATGGCGAACTTTTAAAAATAGACACTTCTAGTTACGAATGCTTCTATAATAGTGGCTTTATGACATTACCTTCAAAATCTCAACAAGCTGTTAAACAAAAATGTACATACATATATACATCTTTCTAGCAGTGCTAAATAAATCCTTCAATTTAACACTAAACTTACCAGAGCGGTCAAATGACCGCCTTTGAGACTTTGAAAAATAATTATTTATTATTATATGATATTTATTTTGTGTTTATTGTTTATGCTAAATTCTGTATTAATCAATTTTACAATCAACTGGAAATTTTTTTTTTCAATATTTCTTTATTTATTGAATCTGCTTTGTTTAAAGCCTAACAATAAGTATTAAAATCTTAAATCTATTTACAACTAAGTAAGCTCAAGAATGTGTTTGAGCTTTTTGGCAGAACGTTGCTCTTTAGTAGGCAGGTAGATCTCTTCTTTTTAAACGAGTTTGATTGGAATGTACCAAGGCGTTTGCCAATGGGTTTGGATGTTCACGAAGTTTAGAAATATATTTCTTTCTGCTGTCCTCTATTTCCTTCTTTACCATAGGAATATCAAGATCCTTATGAATATTTTCATTACGCATGTACAATTTTGAACCCGTTATTGTTCTAAGCATTTTAGATTGGAATCTCTGAATTATATCAATGTTGGTTGCACAGGTCGTACCCCACAGTTGAATACCATACATCCAAATCGGTTTTATGATTGCATTGTATAACAGGACTTTGTTGTCTAGGCTAAATTTAGAATTTTTGTTTAGAAGCCAATTTAAATTTGCTGCTCTTAACTTCATGCAAGTTACTTTACTCGCTATATGTTTCCGCCACGTAAGCCTTCGATCCAGGTGAATCCCAAGATAAGTTACTTCATTCGCTTAGGGTACTAATACATTGTTGTTGCTCATTAATTTTTATACGCCAGTTGGCTAGCCATTCTTCGATACAAGTTAAGTGCTCCTCTAATACTCTTGATGCTCTAATGGGGCATTTGTTTCGGCTTACTATGGCTGTGTCATCCGCAAAAGTGGATGTCAATACGTTATTAGCTATTGGAATGTCTGCTGTATATATTATGTACAGAGTGGGGCCTAATACACTGCCCTGAGGTACACCGGCCCTTATTGCTCGTTCTTCTGATATAAAATCTGCTACTTTAACCGTAAATTTCCTATTTCTTAAATATGACTCCAATGTTTTATGCAATTCGTAAGGTAAAACGTTTTTGATTTTCCATAAAAGGCCTTCATGCCAGACCTTATCGAACGCCTGAGCTACATCGAGAAAAATAGCTGAACAGTACTCTCTGTGCTCGAATGCTTTCCTGATTTCGCTTGTAATTCTATTCATTTGCTCTACTGTGCCATGTTTAGCACGAAAACCGAATTGATGGCTTGGTATTTTATTATTTTCGTGGAGGAAAGGAGACATTTTTGATAGTAAAACTTTTTCGAATATTTTGGAAAGACATGGTAAGAGACTTATTGGTCTGTAGGAAGATGGTTGTGTTAAGTCTTTTCCAGGTTTATCTATCATGATGATCTGCGACTTTTTCCACGAAATTGGATAGTACCCGAAACCAAGAATTGCATTAAAGAGCAAAGAGAGCACTGATATAGCAATATTTGGCAACTCAATTAACATTTTTGGAGTAATATTATCGTGTCCTGAAGACTTTTTCGGATTTAGCTCTTTTAGGATCTTGATAATTTCATAAGTAGACGTCCTAATAGACACGCTTGACTCGTTTGCGATATTGGGCAAAGTTGGCAACTTAAAATTGTTTTTTGGACCATTGGGTTGAAATACCTTTTCTAGGTGATTTGCAAAGCAATTTGCCGTTTCCTCATTACTGCGCGCCCAATTACCATTCGACTGTCTTATAGGCATCTTGGAATCTACTGGAGGCTTAAAATACTTTTGGGCTTTCCAAAGGGAGTTTTTCTTGCTAGAATTTGGACACAGGTGCTTGATATAATTTTCAGTATTGTATTCATCATCGCGTTTAAGTGCTTTTTTTAACTTACGTGCAGCCGATTTCAGTTGACGCAGAGTTGAAGGGGAACGACTTAACTGCCATTCACGTCTCGCTTGCCTTTTCTCATTTACAAGCTTTTCTATTTCATTATTAGTCATGTTTCTAAAAACCTTAACTTTTCTTTTAGGTGTTGCCAAGACAGCTGCATTTGTTATTACATCATTGAATTCCATTACGCTTTCATCAATATCTCTTCCTGTACTTATTTTTAAATCGACATTAATGTGGCTACTGATATATTTTCTATATTTCAACCAGTTAGTTTTAAAAGATGTTAGAGATACTTTTGGCTCAACTATCATGGGCTGTTCGCATAACTTTATTAGTACAGGAGAATGATCTGCTGTTATTAGCGATCTATCTATATTTTTGACTACAGCAAAATCTATTAAGTCTGGTATTTTGTTTCTATCACTGGGCCAGTATGTCGGCTTACCAGGAGATATTATATCAAGGTTATTGTGCTTATTTATAATAGTGTAGTACAGCTGTCGTCCTTTCGGATTAATAAGACGTGAGCCCCAGTACATGTGTTTTGCATTATAATCACCACCTGCTAGAAATCTTGGACCTAGCGTTCCAAAAAAATCTTTAAATTCGCAGTCTGTAATTTTAAAACGAGGTGGACAGTATATAGCCGTCAGATTGAGGTCAGAACCTCGATTTTCCAATGATATTGTTGTAGCTTGTAGCTGCGCTGTAGCATGTTGTTCTAAAGTATGGTGGTTTAGCCGATTTCTAACCAATACTGCTGTTCCACCGTGCGCCTTTCCATCTGGATGATTTGTAACATGAAGTCTATATCCCGCTATAAAGAAATTGTTTTTATTTTTTAAATGAGTTTCTGATATCAGCATAACATCTATGTTTTTTTCAGTCAGAAATCGTATTAACTCCAGTTTGTGTTGGTTTACACCGTTGGCATTCCATATACAAATATTTAGTATACTCATTTTTTAGATAATAAGGTTTGTAACATTTGATTTTGAGATTTGATCAAATCTTGGATCATGTTTTGCATCGTAGACATGAATTGTGTCATACATTGAGTCAGATTTAGAATCATATTTTCAATACCTCCACTTGGTGGATTTTGCGGTTGTTGCATTTGCACAGCGTTGCCTTTGACCACATTTGCATATCTTCCCTGGACAAGAATATCCTTAGAATTACCAGGTTTCGAACTCTGGTCTGTAATTACTACATTTTCGTTACGAGGGATATTCAACATTTGGTTACGACGAGCTTGAATTCCCAGTGACAAGTTTGATTTCAAGTCTTTATATACAGGGCAGCCCCTGTAGTTAGCAGTATGATTTCCTCCACAGTTACTGCATTTTTTATTTGTGTCCTCTTTTTTAAGAGTGCATTTTGATGTTGGGTGCAAATCACCACATACCACACAAACACTGCGTAGAGTGCAATATGATTTGTTATGCCCATACTCTTGGCAGTTAGTGCATTGTACCGGACCATTTCTTTTATGAGGTTCTTCAACGGTAATTCTACGATGGAGTAAATATTTTAAATTGTATATTGGGTGTGTTTCATTCTTTTTTATTGGATTAGAGTTTGGCAACAATTCAATTTTAAACATTGGTTGTGGTACTTTATTTCTATTGAAGATATTTACCACATTTTTAATTCCAAAGCCGCATTCTTCAAGGGGTTCTTTGATATCATTAGATTCTACCGAGGATTCAATGCCTTTTACAACAACAACTAGGCCTTTAGAGCTCTTCAGTTGATAAGAATAATAATTCTTGTTGTTATTTGACAAAAATTTCACTATATCCATAAAACTTTTCTCAGAGTAGGATTGTATTTTAGTTGCATCTATTTTGCCTTTTTTCAAAGTCACGAATTGGTACCTACAATTTCACTGAGTTTATCAACAAGTGCATTTGAGCTACGCTCACGCAAATATATTGGTGGCGGTTTGGCATTCGCGACTGCGGTGGTACCCTTCGCATCGTCGTCCAAACCATTGCTTAGTATGGCAAATCTGTTGCCATTTAAAATTCCAGGCTTATTTGTATTAAGCGTGGCGGGTTGAAACTTTTTAGCATTAACCGCTGTCTTGATAGGACTTGATTTCCTTTTTATGTTGACGTAGCGGTCAATGCCAGTCTGTACAGATTGTACTTTTCTCTTCGGTACATGCTCACCTTGCATTGTTTTTTCCATTGTTGTCCGCTCGTTTGCTGATACCTGCTTGGTTGATGTTGCCTGCTGATTTGTTGTTGCGCACTTGCTGTTTTTTTCAGTTTCTGCTGATTCCTTCTGCTGCTCGGCTGAGCGCTTCGATGACTCATCTTTCTCACCGTTTGATTGTTTATTTGAGAGAGCAGATTTTGCAGGCTCAACAAAGCTGAAGTAGGCGTTCAGAGAATGCCTACGACCTTGCTGTTGAGGCTGCGCAGCGATAGCGCTCATGTTTGTTTTTTTTTTATTTGTTTGTTTTGTTCACTTTTATATGTTGTTTGTTATTTATTGTTATTTTAAACTAATTTGTTTTGTTTATGTTTGGTGTTTTGATTTAAAATTTCGAATACACAAGTTATTGGTTCTTTATTTTTTTTGTTTTGCTTTTATTATTAATTTATTATGAAAGTTTTCACGGAGCGCATTAAACACGTCCGTACTCTTTGAAAGCTTACACTCATCTTATACTGGAAAATAGTATAACTTTTATTCCAAAAGTGGTCATTTGACCGTCATCTGTAGAAATAGTTATGCATATAAAATGCGTCAGTTAGAAATTTTAGTTAATGCAAAATTATTGAATTTATTTATACAAGACTAGCTGACCCGGCGAACTTCGCCCCGCCCAATTTTTATTTGAAATAGTTAAAACGCTTTTTGAACTCTGTTCAAGGCCATTTATTTGTATGGAATGTTAATATATTCAGGGAATAACGTCTCTGATCAATATAAATATGTTTGTCGAAGTTCGTTCTTTGTTTTGTTGTGTAGCGTGTAAACAAATAAAGAAGATGGCTCTCCAACACGCTAACATGACACATACATACCTATGTATGTACATATGAAACTGTAAAATTTTGAACTTAAACGATAAATCGGTTTGAATCATTCGAATTCTCAGAATGAACATTTCCTCACTTTTAGATTTGCTGTGTTGTAGTAAACTATTCACTACAGTGAAATTATTATTTATGAATAAAGACGGAAACCTTAGTATATACATATCTGGTATAAAAATCCACGGGATTGAGATTTGAACTTGAGGTCAAAATTTTTAAAATTATTGATGAAAATTTTCGTAGAGTTGATAATAAGCACAAATTTTCATAAAATAGTTCATTTTTGATTTTATATTCCAGTTTTTAACAAATAAGTTAATTACAAAATTGTTAGTTGATAACATGTAACATTTAATTTTATAATCTTAGGAAAGATAATTCTTAATTTTTAATAGTAGTATTTATTTTTTTGAATTATAAACACTTTAATTTAACTTAGCACCAATTAGTGCACAATATTTTTGGTTAACCTGTCTCGAGCTAACACAAATAGATTTGATGGTTTTCCCACACGTGAGCATGCTACATATAATTGCCCATGGGAAAAACATGGATTATCCAAATCTAACCCACAAATGGACATTGTTTGGCCTTGAGACTTATTAATGGACATGGCAAAAGCTAAACGAATAGGAAACTGTAGTCTGTGCATTATTGAGGTTCGATTTTTTTTTTTTTTTTTTCAAAATAAGATTTAATAAATAAAATGAAAAGCAAGTTAAAAATACTTACTTTTATTTAATTCGTTTAAAGAGTTTTAAATAATAAAAAGAAAGCAAAGCGTGGCCGAGTCTGATAAATTTTAAACACACGTTTTACGTTTAATAAATTTTAGCTAAAATAAACGTTTGGACTTTAATATAACAGCATCTGCTTCTATAGCGCCATCTAGCCTAATACAGCGCACTTATTCAATTACCTTACAACGTCAGCCGTTAGTATCACAAATAAGTGTCAATAAATGTATTCTCATGTAGCGCCATCTACTGCAATAGCACATATAGCTCTAAATTTAACTCCAAATGTACTCCATACTTATGTTGTGCTTAAGATAAAACAGGAAAATAGTATTTTACAGTTCATACTTAGGTTATGCTTAACTGAAAATGGGAGGCTTAAGCAATGCTTAAATAACAGCTGATTTTTGTTTTGAATTTGCTTTGAATTTTCAGCGACATCTTTCGTAGCGTAGGGCAAGTGTCCGTTCGTTTGCACTCAATAACAGCTTATACTTTTCCTTCAGTTCCCATAGGTGCTCCGACTCGCTAGTGATGAAATTTGGGGTTCTTTTGTTGTTTTCATCAATTTTTGATATAATTTTCCTCGCAAATTTATGTATTGTCTGTTATAATTTAAATATTTCAAACATATTTTTATGAATGACATTTGTAAAACATATGTTGCCCATAACGTTGCCATATATCATAATAAAATTTTATAGAAATTAAGCATTGACTGTGAAACGCAAACGACTACTCAGTTTGCAACAATACTTAGCTAAGATTTTATTTAGGCACAACTTAAGTATGGACTGTGAAACCGGGCATTAGCCATACAAAATTCTATACCTAAATGCAAATAAATGAAATTTTGTTTTTTGTATTTAGGAAATACATGCAGAAATCAACTCTGCGATTTCCTAAATTCCTCTGAAATCTCCCAAATTCGAGGAAGATTTACTGGAAAAGAGTGGCAACATTGCTTATTTGTCTGACCATACATATGTACATAACTTTATTTATTTCACGGATTGTATGTGATTTTTTCTTAAATTTAGAATATTGGAAGTCATAGATTCGTATAACTTTACCACAAATAATATAAACTTCAAATAACGCATTTTCATTTAATGTTTTAGCAAGTGGCAGCTTTTGTTATGACAGCCTAAATCCATGAAAATTTAGAAAGAAATATAGCGCCATCTACTGTAACATAGCGCACTTAGCGCCACCAACTGGTGGATAGCTCTTTGCTAATAATAAACAAATAATTTGCAATAAATAAATAATGCGACTATAAGGAGAGTTATAAACTATCCTATCTTTCAATTTGGACCAAACTGCACACAGTGTTAAAAATTTCATTAAAATCGGTTCAGTAGTTTAGGAGTCCATCGAAAACAAACAACGTGACACGTGATTTTTATATATTAAGATTTAAATTATCATCGTGATGAATTATTAGTTTAGTCAAATGTGAATCACTATGTTTTATATGGTAAACAGAGATTTTCAAATTGTATGCTTTAAAAAAAAGTAAAAAAAAAAAATGTATTTTAGTGTAATCCGAAAGCAGTTGAAAGAATCGGCCCAATATGGCCGATACTGACCGATGCCGATACCAAGGACGATTAATCGGTCGGTCTCTATATGATGGTCCCCTGTATCAAATTTCATAATATTAATAATAACGCTATTCGCTTAGTCACACTTTGGCAGACTATTTGCTTAGTCCACATTGAATAATACTATTGGGTATGTTTTTCGTAAATTAAAAACAAAGTATACGTTCACCTAATTTCGCTAAGATATCTCAATATTAATAGTTTATACTGAAGTTGGAAAAAACTTATATTTGGTATATGAGAGCTAGGGAAAGTTATTACCAGACTCTACTCATTATTATATGGAAAGCATTTGTCATTAATTACTATATAGTGTCTGGGAGATTTAGAAATATTTTCGGTAAATAAAAAAATAAATTCAGTGCATCTTTTTCAATGTTAAACTATATCTTTTTCGCTGAAATTGAAAATGTGTTTGCGGAAAGTTCTTCCTAATTATTAATTCTTAGCCAAAAGTCATCGTATCATCATAGGCAATACAAAAGAAAAAGAAAAGTTCGTAGAATCTTTGGGAGTCACTAAGCGGTCATTTAAAAGCACCCACATACATTCAAAACAAGGCAATTGGGTGAATTGAAGCCAAGAGTTGTTGAAAGATGATATTGCATGTTAGAAATGCTATTCTACAAAAAGAAGTCGCTTTTACATCGGATTGTGACTGGTGATGAAAAATGGATCCTTCACCTGGCCAAACAGGCAAATCAAGGGCAAACCCGAATATAGATTAGGCAAAGCTAATACTCCGGTTTTGGTGGGACCAGAAGGTGTACTGTAGTTTTCCATCACGACAAAGCTCGACCTCATGTTGTTATACTGGTTAAAAACTATGTGCCAAACAGGGGCTGAGAAAATTTGCCTCACTCGCCTCATAGTCCAAATCGCACTCCTTGCACAGTTCTTCTAGGATAGAATCCAAAAATGCTAGAAAGAATGGTAAAAGTTATAGCTTCAAATGAACAATACCATTAATACTATTTAACATGTACAATAGAACCAAGTTTTTTTTTTCAAACGCTAAAATTAACAAGTAAGGAAGGGCTAAGTTCGGGTGTAACCGAACATTTTATACTCTCGCAATTTATTTATTTAACTTTATTTATATTATATAATGCACAATTTGACCCACATATTCGTCATATATATTGTATAAAGTCCATTGATAGTTGGAAACCATAATATTACGTTAGAAGCACCGAGGTCCTCGTGTTCGATACATGGGGCCTTAAAAATCTATGGTCCGATTTCGGCGATTTTTAGAATGGGGCTGCCACACTATTAACATAGTATTTTTGCAAAGTTCTGCACCGATATCTTCACTAGTACTTACTTTATATATTGTAAAGTAAACGATTCAGATTGTCTTCAAAGTTCTGGTATATAGGAAGTAGGCGTAC
The DNA here is from genome assembly GCF_028554725.1 of Zeugodacus cucurbitae. Classification (NCBI taxonomy): domain Eukaryota; kingdom Metazoa; phylum Arthropoda; class Insecta; order Diptera; family Tephritidae; genus Zeugodacus; species Zeugodacus cucurbitae. The sequence goes on from NC_071668.1 coordinate 39,351,957, forward strand.
TTGTGAAGCGATTTGGCCTATTTTCACAATATATCATTGGGATGTAACTATTACAAACCAAGTTTCATTGAAATCGGTCGAGTAGTTCCTGAGATATGGTTTTTGACCCATAAGTGGGCGACGCCACGCCCATTTTCCATTTTGTAAAAAAATCTGATTGCAGCTTCCATCTGCCATTTCTTATGTGAAATTTAGTGTTTCTGACGTTTTTCGTTAGTGAGTTAACCCACTTTTAGTAATTTTAAACCTAACTTTTGTATGGGAGGTGGGCGTGGTTATGATCCGATTTCTTTCATTTTTGGACTGTATTAGGAAGTGGCTATAAAAATAAAACGACTGCAGAAAGTTTGGTTTATATAGCTTAATTGGTTTGCGAGATATGTATATAAAACTTAGTAGGGGCGGGACCACGCCCACTTCTCCAAAAAAATTACATCCAAATATGCCCCTTCATAGTGCGATCCTTCATACAAAATTTTATTTCCATAGCTTTATTTATGGCTTAGTTATGGCACTTTATGTGTTTTCGGTTTTCGCCATTTCGTGGGCATGGCAGTGGTCCGATTTTGCTCATTTTCGAAAGCAACCTTCCTATGGTGCCAAGAAATAAGTGTGCCAAGTTTCATCAAGATATCTTAATTTTTACTCAAGTTACATCTTGCACAGACGGACGGAAGGACGGACAGACAGACATTCGGATTTGAACTCCACTCTTCACCCTGATCACTTTGCTATATATAACCCTATATCTAACTCGTTTAGTTTTGGGTGTAACAAACAACCGTTATGTGAACAAAACTATAATACTCTCTTTAGCAACATTTGTTGAAATAAAATGCATTTTTCTTTTCAAGTATCTAGTTGGCGAAAATATAATTTAATTATTTTCACAGAAAAAATATACAATTGGATTTAAATGCACATCTGGTGCCGCATGCAGATATCTTTGGAGGTGTGCGGTTGAACATATGCTGTTTTTTACGTAAGTATTTGTATCAATTAATTAAAATTATGTACACATAGTATTAACATAATATGATTATGTCGTTTACATATATATCAGTATGTTAGCAAGAGATACAGGTAGTAATACAGATTTGTTGACGGTTTTTTAAAAAACTCTCTTAATATTTTTAAAATAATTAGCGTCATTGTTTTACTATATATAACAGAAAACACTGAAGTAAAAATTCAATGCAAATAATATTAAAATAGTTGATAATGCTAAGTTCGTAAGTATTAAAGGCGTATGGCAGCCATCATATTTTGAAGGATATTACATTTGAAAGTAGGTACTGTGCTTTGTTTCTTTGTAATATATTCCCGTATATCTGATATATGTATTTATTGTATATCTAAAAATTTATTTAACTTATTTAAAATGAATTTATCACGAATACGATGACTATTTTTTTTTTGATAACAGGATATATTTCGACTTGTTCTCATTCACTACGGGAGCCATTGCCTTAGGATACCGTTGGTGTTGAAGTCGATCGCCACGTTGGGAGATAGGCAGCCGGGTTTCACTCAACTACAAGACGACACTCCTCATCATTTTTTTGGCATTTTCGAAATCCAATTGCTTCGATTGAAGCTGTACGTAAGAAGCTTGAAACTCCGTCACAGTTCCCTTATGCCGAGTTTCTGATGAGTACTCTCAGAGAGCAGAAGTGCAAGTCTAGTAGAAAATCGTTCGGCCTTCCTTGTGTTTGTTTTCGGGCGACTAAAGTTTCTGGACTCAACTTAGGTTGATTCTACAAAGTTTTGAAATAAAACCAAATAAATGAAATTCTACTCGTTATAATTTTTTATTCTGATCCAATCTTAAGACTGACTATGAATGAATCAATCATAGTAAGTCGGTAACTTAAAAAATGCTAAGTGGATTGTGGGAAGTGAGTGCCTGGGATTTGAAAGTGTGGATATGGAAGTTAGGATATGTGTAATGTGTATAGGAATGTGGGAAGTTTTGGAATGTGGGATTAAAATGTGTTTATTATTATTAAGTATTATTATTATAATAGTGTGTATACAATATGAGTATGATCTGTTTAAATTTGGGTACGGAACATAACTCCTCCCCTCTTATACCTGAGACAGACATGTAGTATCGATTGTAGTATGCTTCAGAAACCATATGTGTATCACCGGTGTTCCGAATTTTGTTTGAAAGCAAATGGTGTTCCATATTACAATAGAGTTCTAGAAACCATTGAAATTATGTGGTGTTGTGGAATATACTACAATGGAATGCATTGAACATACCGAAAGCTTTAAGCTCTTTTCTTGTAATCATATGTTTTTTGTCATTTTGACATAAAAAAAAAAACAAATTTAAATTCAAAACCAAACAAAAGTGAAACATGGAAAAAAAATAGGAAAAAATACGTTGGAAACGCTGGAATTAAAAAAATAATTGAAGTGTGGGCACAATTTAACCCAAAATTGCGTGGCATTCACAAAAATAGCCACATTTACGCTAAAATGTGCACACAGCTGGGAAAGGAACACGGAGTTTCTATTAACTATTAACTATTGGTCCAAGTGGAGGTGCCCCATCTAATTGGGAGTTCTACGAGGATGTCCACAAGATAATTGGCGGTTATAAGTCAAATTTCACACAAGAATTGGCGGACGAGAGCATTGAAAATGGTTTGTTAAAAATATCAAATGATTTATTTATGTACATAAATACATTTTAATCAAATTATATACATATGCATGTATTTATTCCACAGGTTCGGATTCATTATTTGCTTCAGCTGACATTTCGGCAAATGAAGATGAAACAGATGAGATACTATCCACTCCATCGTCTGCAAAGAAGAAAAAAACGGATAATAATGAAGAATTGCTCGAATTGGCTAGAAAAGAGCAAAAGTTGATGGAACATTATTTAAATAAATCTATTGAAAATGAAGAAAAGGTTCAAAGTTTGATGGAACAAACAAACAACATTCTTTTGTCTATGTTAAATAAAAATACTTAATTTAAGTACTTCAATGTATTCACATATTCAACAATATAACATTTAAGTTAAGTACTGTGTAAAAAATAAGCCGTAATTGCTTGTCTTATTACAATTCCGCTACTGCTTTCATATCTGTTCGTATGGCTTCTATGAGGCTGCCTTGCAATATTTTCTGTGTTTGCTTGTTGAATCCATTGCTGATTAATAGTGTCATTTCTTGTTGCATACGTTATGAAAAATGCAACAAGCTTTTATAATTATCTTAACGTTTTTTATATTCACTTCCAAACCTGTTTTGATAACATCACTTATATTAATTAGGAATTTTGGAATCATAAGACTATCTTACCTCTACCAATGCGCCTAAAGCGAGCGCAAACTTTCTCACTTTCGGGTTGTTCAGATGAAAATGGAAATGGTTTCATGACACATTTTTGTAACTTAAATGCTGAATCCCCAATCAGAAGTATTGGCACCTCAACACCTTCGATCACAGTAGCATGATTTTTAAATACATTACTATCGTAGTGACATTTTTTTAAAGCCGATTGCTCAAATATTGTGGAGTCATTACTCCGTCCTGGTATCCCAACATTAATATATGTAAATCTGCATTCATAGTCAACGGACGCAAATAAAACCGTTGAGTACCATCCTTTAAAGTTAAAATAATCACATGCTTCGTTTTTTGAGGCTTGATTTCTACATGGCAACCATCGATTGCGCCATAACACTGAGGAAATCCCAATTGATTGAAACCAGCTACTATCTAATTCACTTTTGCGTCATACGGAGGATAACTATCGAAAACTTCGTTTTTAAACTGTTTAACTATTTCGTTGCAAATGTCTAGAACTATAACTCCTACTGTTGTGCGTCCGACTCCAAATAGACTTCCGACTGTTCTGTACTCAGCGGAAGAAGCTAGTGAGTACAAAGCTATAGCGATTCGTTTTTTTAAAGTTATGGCGTTTCGCCAGTACGTATTTTCCTTCTGCACATTTTTAAGACGATCCACTAAATGGGAATATGTCTCCCGGCTCACACGAAACGTATTTTTAAAGTTTTCATCCGTAAAACGCTTAACATCATTTTCCCAAAATTTAGATGTTTCCACCTATGAATTGAAAAACACTTTATACCCTGAAAACAAACTGTTGAATACTTACCAAAGACCAGGATTACGGTGTCGTCTGAAATTCCTTTTCTTCCGGAGAATACGCATATAATACTTGCTCCTTTTCAATGCTCGTAGAGCAAGCACGAAATATTTCTTTTTTTCCGCAAGAAGTGCAAAATTTTAGAATTGTTTGTAGTTATTATTGCGTTTAGATCCATTTTTCTGTTTTATTACTTATTACTTTATAACTCGCATCAGCTGGTACAATTCAAATGTTAAAACATACTACATGTGTGTCATTATGCTGGTTCATGGTTTCTAGAGCTTTTATTGTAGTACATATAATAGTATAGAAACCATATGTCTGTCTTAGGTATTAGATTCGAGATTCTCCCGGATCTCGTAATAGCTTAACGTTTAATTTAAATTGAATGAGTATCAAAAATGTTCTTATATATTTACATATAATATTTTTTTTTTTTGGTTTTTTTTTTTTTTTATATAAGTAATGACAATAGCTGTAATAAGTCACTTATGGTGTGTAATTTAATAACAGAAAATGTTCTTATATAAGTGAAATATTATTAGGGTGCGGAACATTACTCTCCTGGTCCTCGTAATAATTATAAATGTCATTAAAATGGTATGTAATGCAATATCAGGAAATATTCTATATATAGATATATATTTCATTTTTTTTTTTTTTTATTTTAAGATATAAATGTAAGTAACAGTGGTTGTAATAAGTGTAATGCTATATTATAGTATAAGCAAATAAATTGAATGTAATTCAATGTCAGGTTAATTTTTTTTTTACATTTTCAATAGTTTTGTTTTATATAATTGTACATTTCCAATAGTTGTAATAAATCTAACGCTTATGGTATAAATAACATTGTAGTATAGATAAATATGTCAGGTGAGTTCAATCCTGTTGGTGTCAGTTATTATCAGTAAAATAATTAGTAGAAGAGTCTGCAAATTCAAGTGGTCTTTTAATGTTCGTCTCGTGAATGTTATCTAATTTGAGTTTCCTAAACTTAGGTTGTTCTTTGTGTCGTACATTGGCATAATTTTTTACAAAACCTATTTTCCTGTTTTCAATATAGTCTTCCCTCTTTGTATTAAGTTTATTGTTTCTTATTTCCTTCTGTAATTGAATTCGCTGTTTTATTAAGTCTTTATTCGCATTATTATAATGGACGTTATGAGGAGTATCTTTGATAGTGGATTGAAAAGTGTGGTTATATAATTGAATTACCTTAGACATTTGTTCCTTGATAGGAAGTTTTTCTTCTAAATTTTGTGATCTGATCTTTTCTGTAATTGTATTATTGAGACGTTCTACATCTGAGTTACCTGTATGACTGTTGGGCTTAGTGAAATGTGTTTGAATTTCTTGTTCTTTGCAGAATTGCTTAGCATTCGTATTATTGAATTCATTATCAAAAACAAATTTATTTATTTTTCCAGAAAGAGATAAGTATAAACGCAATTTTTCTACTAAGGTTACACTGTTTCTGTCTTCTAAGTAGAAGCTTACTGCGTGTTTAGAAAATTTATCTAAAAACATTATAAAAGCTTTTTTAGAATTAATATATGTGTCTACATGAACAATTTCATGTATGGTTGATGGTGTTTCTGTCGTACGAAATTTCTTTTTGATCGGATTACGGTCATATTTGACCGCACTACATCTTTCACAATTGTTAATTATTTTATGTATTATATAAAGTAAATTTGGAAAATATATTACGTGTTTCAGACTTTGATAGTTTGCTACGATGTCAGCATGACCAAACGCAATTTTTCTACTAAGGTTACACTGTTTCTGTCTTCAAAGTAGAAGCTTACTGCGTGTTTAGAAAATTTATCTAAAAACATTATAAAAGCTTGTTTAGAATTAATATATGTGTCAACATGAACAATTTCATGTATGGTTGATGGTGTTTCTGTCGTACGAAATTTCTTTTTGATCGGATTACGGTCATATTTGGCCGCACTACATCTTTCACAATTGTTAATTACTTTATGTATTATATAAAGTAAATTTGGAAAATATATTACGTGTTTCAGACTTTGATAGTTTGCTACGATGTCAACATGACCAAACGCAATTTTTCTACTAAGGTTACACTGTTTCTGTCTTCAAAGTAGAAGCTTACTGCGTGTTTAGAAAATTTATCTAAAAACATTATAAAAGCTTGTTTAGAATTAATATATGTGTCTACATGAACAATTTCATGTATGGTTGATGGTGTTTCTGTCGTACGAAATTTCTTTTTGATCGGATTACGGTCATATTTGGCCGCACTACATCTTTCACAATTGTTAATTACTTTATGTATTATATAAAGTAAATTTGGAAAATATATTACGTGTTTCAGACTTTGATAGTTTGCTACGATGTCAGCATGACCAAACGCAATTTTTCTACTAAGGTTACACTGTTTCTGTCTTCAAAGTAGAAGCTTACTGCGTGTTTAGAAAATTTATCTAAAAACATTATAAAAGCTTGTTTAGAATTAATATATGTGTCTACATGAACAATTTCATGTATGGTTGATGGTGTTTCTGTCGTACGAAATTTCTTTTTGATCGGATTACGGTCATATTTAACCGCACTACATCTTTCACAATTGTTAATTACTTTATGTATTATATAAAGTAAATTTGGAAAATATATTACGTGTTTCAGACTTTGATAGTTTGCTACGATGTCAGCATGACCAGATTCTTTGGTATGGTAGAGTGCAATTTGTTTAATTGCATGTTCCTCATTTTTCAAGTCTTTTGCAAAATAAGAGCATTTCACAAATTTAGTACTGCAATTATTTCCATATAATTCAATTAACTTAAGTTGGACCTTATTATACAAAAAATCGCTTAATTCTGAATAAATGGCAGTTTTTCTGTTTGTAGTATGTCTTCGAACTATAACGGCAATATTAAGAGGTATGCCATTTTTTTCAATATAAATACGTTTGTTGCCTAAGATATGTTCAAATTCCTTTGTTTTTTGTTCAACTAGAATTATTTGTGATTTAAATCTGTTAACAATAGTTTCCAAAATTGAAATATGGTCATTAGCGTTCTCTTCTTGAGAGTGAACAGTGGCCATTGTGGAAAATAAATCATTTTGTTCGTTTATAGCATTTATTTCATTTTTGCAAGCATCTATTCTGCTGAGAAAATCTGCAATTTTGTTATCTTTTCCATTGATATGATCTATTTTGGCGTCATATTCACCTAATTGTATTAACCAACGTTGCAATCGAGGATTTATATCTTTGCCATTATATTTAGCTTGGAGCCACTGGTTGATGATCACTTTGAAGATCGAATTCCCTACCAAACAAATACGGTCTAAAATATTGTGTCGCCCAAACAATAGCTAAAAATTCCTTTTCAATAGCTGAATAGTTTTTTTCATGGTCATTGAGCGTTCTGGAAGCATAACAAATAGGGTGCCCATCTTGGGATAGTACAGCACCTAATGCAAAATTACTTGCGTCCGTTGTCAGCTTGAATCGCTTGTTAAAATTTGGATAATGTAGAACTGGATACTTTGTTATTAATTCTTTTTATTTTTCAAAAGATGTGATATAATTTGGGTCATTTAGATTGATCTTGTTATATTTTTTTAGATAATAAATCATCAGTGGTTGGCAATTTAAGTTTTTGTATTACTTCTACTTTTTTATCGTTAGGAGTAATTCCTTGAGAAGTAAGAGTATGACCCAAAAATTATGTTTGTTTACTTAAAAAATTACATTTATTAACTTGGATCTTCAAGCCTGCCTTTAATAAAGTGTTAAATATGATTTTTATACTGTTTAAGTGCTCTTCTAAAGATGTGCTAAAGATAAGTATATCATCCAGGTATACCACACATATTTTATTAATATGTTCTTTCAAAACTGTGTTCATCAGCCTTTGGAAAGTGGCTGGAGCGTTTTTAAGCCCAAACGGCATTCTGACAAATTCAAAATGACCATGAGGGGTACTAAATGCTGTTTTCTTTCGATCTTCTGTTTTGACCTTAATTTGGTGGAAACCCTTAGCGATATCTATTGTAGTAAAGTATTGTGCTCTTCCCAGTTTATCAAGAATAGAATCAATATTAGGTATGGGGACTTACAGTATTTGCACTGAGTTTTCGATAATCAATTACAATTCTCCATTTTTTTGGGAGGAATCGTCGACTTTTTTGGGTACGATCCATAGAGGACTATTATAGGGAGACGAAGATTCTGTGATTATTCCCTGCTGAAGCATATCTTTTATTTGACGTTATATTTCTTCGTCATGAATTATGGGGTATCTATAAATTTTTGAGTAGATTGGACTGTTTGTTGTTGTAACTTTTTGGTATTGAACATTGTGAGCAAATGTAAGATTATCACCTTCTTTGTAGAATAATGATTCATATTTTGTTATTAATTTTCTTATTGCTGCCCTTTCTTTACTATTTAGATGTGAGAAGTCTAAATTTTCAATAGCTGTTCTATTTATATGTGACAATTGACATATATTTACATCAAAAGGGTATTTTTCAAAAAACAATTTTCTTTTGCCTACTTCTATATAGTCATCATCATTGTTAATGGTTGCTTTGAAGGCTTTCAACATGTTTCTGCCAATGATCGCGTTGTAATTTTTGTTTTTCAAGTTGACCACTTTCCAAGATATAGTTCCGAATGAAGGAAACTCTTTCGGAAATGGTGTAATTATTTTATCTGTAATTTTATCTCTTCCATTTATTGTAGAAAAGTAAATTGGGGTTTTGAGACTTTCTAATTCAAAATTATTAAGAGTATTCGGGCCTATTACACTAATGGTGGCTCCCGAGTCTATAAGACATCTAATTTTTTGGTTGTCTATGGTTAATGTAATTATTGGTAATCTTTATTCCGAGGCTCCTCGTGAAAATTTATGCTTTCATTTGTTCCGTCATTTTTATATTGATCTTCAATATTTTGGATCTCCATTCGTTCAGTCGGGTCAATAGTCATATGGGACATTTTTGTTTGAGTTGAATTTTGCGAATTATACTGTTTTGTGTTGTTCGACTTATTATCATTAAATTTGTGATAATTATTATCCCTCCTGTAATTATTTCTGTTTAATTTGTAATTGTTGCTATTCAAACAGTCGTACTTTTGGTTACTATTGTTGTTGTAATTGTTATTTTGTGTCTTATTATTCGAATTGTATTGAGGTTTACTTGTGGTCTTACGGTGGCCAAAAGCAATCGTATTATTTTCATCTAAAAGCTTGTATTTTGTATATTTTTCTTTTATTTGGTCAAGAGTATTCGTTTCAGTCATAAGAGCTCTAGTTGATGGATGTATTTTGTCTAAGAAAAGGTCAATTAAGTCTCGTTCTATATTATGCGGTTCATACATATCTTTTTTGTCATCGTCAAAAAATTGTAGTTCTAACAGATCGTATTTTGCTGTAATAAATATACTTAAAAGTTCTCGTAATTTGATATTTCTCCATACGTTGTCCTTGGATGAAGATGTTCTTTCAATTTCTTTTTTATTTCTTCCCAAGTAGCATTTTCCTTTATTTCACGGAGACATTTAGCTGCATCACCGCATATTTTTTCCTGGATTATTATTTGTAGTCCAAACTCCTGTACAGCTTGATCATCAGAACACAAGCCTAATGTTCTTTCCACCGACTTTGTAAACTGCATTAGATGGCTTGTTCCTTCCAACTGTTTCAAGTGGCGGAACTGTTGTAATTTGTCTCTATTATAAGTGTTGTTGTTGTACTAACTCCTGCATTGTTGCTGTTGTAGCACCTTGGTTTTGTATATGGTGTGCTTGAGTTTTAATTGTATTATCAAGTTCTTGGAGTTTTAATTGTTGTAGCCCAATAATAGCTTCTTGTCGACTGACCATCAGTTGAAGCTCTTCAATTTGTTCACTATCCATTTTTCTATTCACATCAAATTTGTGTGTCATTTATTGTATTTTTTGAATTGACTTCAAAATTATAGTTTTTTTTTAGCTAATCACCGACATTTTCGTATTCATTAAGTTTTTCTTTCACAAATATTGTTTTACTAAAATCTTTTTGTAGTCACTGATTTTTTATTTATCAATTAAGCTGTTTTTGCACATTTATGACAGATTAATCTGTTAGTTATGTATTTGTAATAAATTTTTATTACACTACTTTTGTGTTAAAACTTTTTAATAATGGAATTTTTTCGGGTCGTTTGCCGACTGCGCCACTAAAGTTTCTGGACTCAACTTAGGTTGATTCTACAAAGTTTTTAAATAAAGCCAAATAAATGAAATTCTCCTCGTTATAATTTTTTATTCTGATCCAATCTTAAGACTGACTATGAATGAATCGATCATAGTATGTCGGTAACTTAAAAAATGCTAAGTGGATTGTGAGTGCCTGGGAAAAGTGTGCATATGGAAGTTAGGATATGTGTAATGTGTATAGGAATGTGGGAAGTTTTGGAATGTGGGATTAAAGTGTGTTTATTATTATTAAGTGTGCTTATTATAATAGTGTGTATACAATATGAGTATGATCTGTTTAAATTTGGGTACGGAACATAACTGGCGTACTTTGCTGTACAGAGGCGAGTGCGTATCTTCGCTGCTACAAGATAGTGGACCGAGTCGGTTGTTGGACTTCGGAGCGTTCGCTCATCTAAAACACAAAATACATGGCTTCCGTCTATCACAACATGATCGATTTGATTGTGCGTGTTTTGATCAGGGACAACCACGTTGTTTGATGAATTTTCTTGTGCCGGAATCTAGTGCTACAAACGGCCATATTCCAGGCTCCGTTGAAGTCGATCAACCCTAGGCCGTTTGGAGATGTTTCATCATGGAAGTTGAATATTCCGACTTTTGTGCCACCCACCCTAGCCTTGAAATCGCCAAGCACGATTTTGACATCGTGGCGGGGCAGTGCTCGTAGGTGCGTTCTATGCGATCATATAAAAAATCTTTGGTCACATCGTCCTTCTCTTCTGTTGGGGCGTGGGCGCAAATAAGCGATTTGTTGAATAATCTCGCTTAAAAGTGGGGTTTCTCACCCGAGGCTCTGTTTGATATTTCATTTTGAGATTTTTTATGTGGGGAGTCCCAAACCCTACACACAACCATAGTAGTGGGCTTCGCCTTCTCACTTTAGCTCGCCTACAAATAGATGTCAGTTGGCTACCCAAAGGATATTTGGTCTAAAACCTGAAGTCGTGAGCTGCTTGAGTTATTCTGCATATGACGTTCCTGGCCACTTCCAATTGAATGACAGTCAGAAACTTTGCTCACTTGCGTGATCTGCTACATATGATGGCCCAAGATAACCCTAAATCTGACTCGTTTAGTTTTATTTGTTACAAACAACCGTTATGTGAACAAAACTATCTGCTACATATGATGGCCCAAGATAACCCTAAATCTGACTCGTTTAGTTTTATTTGTTACAAACAACCGTTATGTGAACAAAACTATGAAAGAAACTATATTCAAAACTTATTATGAAAGTGGTTTTTGCCATCACAAAATCGCTTAAGAAATAATAAGAAACCAGAGAGTTGTGAACAGTGAACAGTGGCAGTGAAAGTACAACACCAGGAGATGGCGAACCCGATTCCCCAATCGACGACGATGGAACAGATGTTCCATTGCCCGACCGTGAAGAAATTCGAATAGCAATTACCCGCTTGAAGAACAACAAGGCGGCGGGGGCCGATGGATTACCGGCCGAGCTATTCAAATACGGCGGCGAAGAGCTGATAAGGTGCATGCATCAGCTTCTTTGCGAAATATGGTCGGAAGAAAGCATGCCCGACGATTGGAATCCCAGTGTACTCTGCCCAATCCACAAAAAGGGAGACCCCACAATCTGCGCCAACTATCGTGGGATAAGCCTCCTTAACATCGCGTATAAGGTTCTATCGAGCGTACTGTGTGAAAGACTAAAGCCCACCGTCAACAAACTGATTGGACCTTATCAGTGTGGCTTTAGACCTGGAAAATCAACAACTGACCAGATATTCACCATGCGCCAAATCTTGGAGAAGACCCGTGAAAAAAGGATCGACACACACCATCTATTTGTCGACTTTAAAGCTGCTTTCGACAGCACGAAAAGGAGCTACCTTTATGCCGCGATGTCTGAATTTGGTATTCCCGCAAAACTAATACGGCTGTGTAAGTTGACGTTGAGCAACACCAAAAGCTCCGTCAGGATCGGGAAGGACCTCTCCGAGCCGTTCGATACCAAACGAGGTTTCAGACAAGGTGACTCGCTATCGTGCGACTTCTTTAACTTGATACTGGAGAAAATTATAAGAGCTGCAGAGCTAAATAGAGAAGGTACAATCTTCTACAAGAGTGTACAGCTACTGGCGCATATCGATGATATCGATATCATTGGAAACAACACCCGCGCCGTTAGTTCTGCTTTTTCCCGCCTGGATAAGGAAGCGAAGCGAATGGGTCTGGTGGTGAACGAGGACAAGACGAAATATCTCCTGCCATCAAACAAACAGTCAGCGCATTCGCGTCTTGGCTCCCACGTCACTGTTGACAGTCATAACTTTGAAGTTGTAGATAATTTCGTATACCTAGGAACCAAGATTAACACCGATAATAATGTCAGCCTTGAAATCCAACGCAGAATCACTCTTGCCAACAGGTGCTACTATGGACTGAGTAGGCAATTGAAAAGTAAAGTCCTCTCTCGACGAACAAAAACTAAACTCTAAAGTCCCTCATCATTCCCGTCCTACTTTATGGTGCAGAAGCGTGGACGGTGTCAACATCCGATGAGACGGCACTAGGAGTTTTCGAGAGAAAGGTTTTGCGGAAGATTTACGGTCCCTTAAACATTGGCAACGGCGAATACCGCAGAAGATGGAATGATGAGCTGTATGTGTTGTTCGACGACATAGACATGGTCCAGCGAATAAAAAGACAGCGGCTACGCTGGCTGGGTCATGTTGTTCGAATGGATGAAAGTGCCCCAGCTCTGAAAGTTTTCGATGCAGTACCCGCTGGTGGAAGCCGAGGAAGAGGGAGACCTCCACTCCGGTGGAAGGACCAGTTGGAGAAGGACCTGTCTTCACTTGGTATTACCAATTGGCGCCAAACCGCCAAAAGGAGAGATGCGTGGCGCACTGTTGTGGACTCGGCTATAACCGCGTAAGCGGTTTCTACGCCAGTTAAGAAGAAGAAGAAGAGAGTTGTGAACAACTTTTTAAGAAACAAGGCAAAATATGTCAAAAATATGAAATGCGCGTAAAGTTTCTGGATTGCAATTTAACATTATAGTGATTTGGTTAGATTGCAACATAGCCAATAAAGTCTGCGTTCAGCCATTTTTTTCACACATAAAAGTAAGTAAATAAGTAATTAAGTTAAAATTAACATGTAATTATATTTACTGGGCCATTTCGTGATATAAACCGTTCACCGAACTTAGTTTTCAATAAATCGATTGTGACATTCGCTGTGTGGCTTGTTGGCACTGTCATGTTGGAATCACATATTTTCAAAGTCCATATCTTCCAATTCGAGCCAAAAATATTCGATTATCATTGAGCGGTAGCGATTTCCATTACACAGTGCAGTCATCATGGAAGAAGTACGGCCCAATGTTCAGTGGTTCCACTTGTATGAAGCCAAAAATACTTCCCGTTAAGATATCGTTATGAAATTTTCACCAAAAATCTAGAAAAATAGTTTAAATATGTTATAAACAAGTAAGGAAGGGCTAAGTTGACCGAAAATTTTATACTCTCGCAATTTATTTATTTAATTTTATTAATATTATATAATACACTATACATATATATACATATTCGTCATATATATTGTATAAAGTCCATTGAAAGTTGAAAACCCTAATATTAGGTTAGAAGAACCGAGGTCCTCATGTTCGCTATATGGGGCCGATTTCGGAGATTTTTAGAAAGGGGCTGCCCCATTATAAATGCAGTATTTATGCAAAGTTATGTTCCGATATCTTCACTAGTGCTTACTTAACATATTGTACAGTAAACTATTCAGATCCACTTCGAAGTTCTGGTATGTAGGAAGTAGGCGTGGTTGTGAACCGATTTGGCCTATTTTCACAATATATCATATATATATAATATTACAAACCAAGTTTCATTGATATTGGTCGAGTAGTTTCGGAGATATGGGTTTTGACCCATAAGTGGGCGGAGCCACACTCACTTAAAATTTTGTATACCAATTTGGATGGAGGCCTTCTGTACATTCTTTATAATGAAAGCTAAGGTTTCTGGTGTTTTCCTTAACTGATTTAAAGCATTTTTAGTAGTTTTCAACATAACATTTGTAAGGAAGGTGCGCGTGGTTATAATCCTATTTCCTCCAATTTGGACGGTATAAGGTAGTAGCTAAAATAACCAATTCTAGAATGTTTGGTTGATATAGCTTAAGTAGTTTTCGAGATATGTACAAAAAACTTAGTAAGGAGCGGGCCACGCCCACTTCTCCAAAAAAATACATCCAAATATGCCCCTTCATAGTGCGATCCTTTGTTCCAAATTTTATTTCCATAGCTTTATTTATGGCAAAGTTATGGCACTTTATGTGTTTTCGGTTTTCATCATTTTGTGGGTGTGGCAGTGGTCCGATTTTGCCCATCATCGAAAGCAACCTTCCTTGGTGCCAAGAAACAAATGTGCCAAGTTCAAGATATCTTAATTTTTACTCAAGTTACAGCTTGCACAGACGGACGGACAGACAAACTCCACTATTCACCCAAATCACTTTGGTATGTATAACCCTATATCTAACTCGTTTAGTTTTGGGTGTTATAAAGAACCGTTATGTGGACAAAACTATAATACCCTCTTAGCAAATTTGTTGCGAGAGTATAAAAATTGGCCAGATCGTGCGACTATATCCTATAGCTCCCTTTGGTACGATCGGGAAAAGTTATAATAATTTTATTATTTTCGGTTTTAAACTTTTTCATTTTATTGTAATAACAGAGATATTAATACATGGAGGGAAAAAAGGCGTAGTTTAGACTCTTAATAAGACAGTTTTATACATACATATCGAGCCTTTACCGCCATTTTAGCGTAAGCGACAAAAACCAAACTTTACAGGAGAAGGTTTTTTTTAAATACTTTTAACCATTAATGTGGTAGTAATTTAAAATTTTTTTCTTAATTATATATGTAAATGTCTGAAAAGCATTAATGTATGAGAAATTTTAAATTACTACCACATTAATGGTTAAAAGTATTTAAAAAAAACTTTCTCCTGTAAAGTTTGGTTTTTGTCGCTTACGCTAAAATGGCGGTAAAGGCTCGATATATTTTTAGATTGTTAATAAAACATTATAATCAGATTTTTAACAAAAAAATTAAAAGCGAGTAAGGAAGGGCTATGTACGTATCTGAGAGATTTACCGAATTAGCTAAAAACACTGAGGCCCTCATGTTCTATATCTCTAAAAATAAAATTATGAACCGAGTTTCGTTGGAATTGGTCGAGTAGTTCCTGAGGTATGGTTTCAACCCATAATTGGGCGTCGCCACGCCGCACATAGGTTTCTGCTAGTGCATACTGCGGCTAAAAATATAAGGAGTTGTCGTAGGACAATGACATTTGGTACATCATTGTTTTGGATTCCAATCAAGAAAAAAATGAAAAAATCAAAATCACGCCCCCTATTTTACGCCCACCTCCCATATAAGGTGAAACTTAATTTTTAACTTACAGCACTGATTTTTGGTACATTGCATTTTTATGACATTATATATGTTGGTGTTAAATTTCAATAATATCCGCCCACTTTTACGCCCACCTCTCATACAACCAAATTCTCTTTTATCAAGTCTCTTTTAGCAACTTTTTTTTTTACTTTTTTTACTTGTTGATGAAGGCTCAGTATTTTCCAACAACATCGTTGACATGTTGCTGCGATCAGTGAGAGCCAACGGGACAAATGAAGTCAAAAACATAAATATATCTGACGTATTGGGATCTGTAAACTTTTGCTGGTATTCACTATGCCCTGAACTACCATCACAACCCCATTTTGTAACCATTTGCAGCTCGTTGGGGAATTCTGCCACCTCATTTTGCAATTTTGATTTTAATTTTCTTGCCACTGTATGGTGCAGTATCTCCTGTAGACCTATTTGACCGCAACTTTCAGTCACTTGCACATTTTCAGGATAACATTTTTTTTTCATCCAAGACAATATAATAAGGCGGGAAAATATCACTACCAATTTCCTTAGCGGAGCTGCGCAAAACCTCATATTGGTGCTTAGATAATGAAGCATCGTGAATCAACGCCAGGGTCGTTTCTGGAGTGAAAGCCTTATTCATATCTGCGCTACCATGTTTTTTTGCGGCATACAAAACCATTTCTTCCGAGATGTTTTCATAAAATTCATGCAGTTTTTTTCTTTTTGTTTGCGGCTTACTGTTTTCGAAGGCAATAGTTGGTCGTCCGCGTTTAACCATGCTGGAACAGCTCGGTGCTTCTGTCTCGTTAGTAACTTCCACTGCATATTATTCTTCTTCTTCTTAACTGGCGTAGAAACCGCTTACGCGGTTATAGCCGAGTCCACAACAGTGCGCCACGCATCTCTCCTTTTGGCGGTTTGGCGCCAATTGGTAATACCAAGTGAAGACAGGTCCTTCTCCACCTGGTCCTTCCACCGGAGTGGAGGTCTCCCTCTTCCTCGGCTTCCACCAGCGGGTACTGCATCGAAAACTTTCAGAGCTGGGGCACTTTCATCCATTCGAACAACATGACCCAGCCAGCGTAGCCGCTGTCTTTTTATTCGCTGGACTATGTCTATGTCGTCGAACAACACATACAGCTCATCATTCCATCTTCTGCGGTATTCGCCGTTGCCAATGTTTAAGGGACCGTAAATCTTCCGCAAAACCTTTCTCTCGAAAACTCCTAGTGCCGTCTCATCGGATGTTGACACCGTCCACGCTTCTGCACCATAAAGTAGGACGGGAATGATGAGGGACTTGTAGAGTTTAGTTTTTGTTCGTCGAGAGAGGACTTTACTTTTCAATTGCCTACTCAGTCCATAGTAGCACCTGTTGGCAAGAGTGATTCTGCGTTGGATTTCAAGGCTGACATTATTATCGGTGTTAATGTTGGTTCCTAGGTATACGAAATTATCTACAACTTCAAAGTTATGACTGTCAACAGTGACGTGGGAGCCAAGACGCGAATGCGCTGACTGTTTGTTTGATGACAGGAGATATTTCGTCTTGTCCTCGTTCACCACCAGACCCATTCGCTTCGCTTCCTTATCCAGGCGGGAAAAAGCAGAACTAACGGCGCGGGTGTTGTTTCCGATGATATCAATATCATCGGCGTACGCCAGGAGCTGTACACTCTTGTAGAAGATTGTACCTTCTCTATTTAGCTCTGCAGCTCTTATAATTTTCTCCAGCATCAAGTTAAAGAAGTCGCACGATAGCGAGTCACCTTGTCTGAAACCTCGTTTGGTATCGAACGGCTCGGAGAGGTCCTTCCCGATCCTGACGGAGCTTTTGGTGTTGCTCAACGTCAACTTACACAGCCGTATTAGTTTTGCGGGGATACCAAATTCAGACATCGCGGCATAAAGGCAGCTCCTTTTCGTGCTGTCGAAAGCAGCTTTAAAGTCGACAAATAGATGGTGTGTGTCGATCCTTTTTTCACGGGTCTTCTCCAAGATTTGGCGCATGGTGAATATCTGGTCAGTTGTTGATTTTCCAGGTCTAAAGCCACACTGATAAGGTCCAATCAGTTTGTTGACGGTGGGCTTTAGTCTTTCACACAATACGCTCGATAGAACCTTATAAGCGATGTTAAGGAGGCTTATCCCACGATAGTTGGCGCAGATTGTGGGGTCTCCCTTTTTGTGGATTGGGCAGAGTACACTGAGATTCCAATCGTCGGGCATGCTTTCTTCCGACCATATTTCGCAAAGAAGCTGATGCATGCACCTTATCAGCTCTTCGCCGCCGTATTTGAATAGCTCGGCCGGCAATCCATCGGCCCCCGCCGCCTTGTTGTTCTTCAAGCGGGTAATTGCTATTCTAATTTCTTCACGGTCGGGCAATGGAACATCTGTTCCATCGTCGTCGATTGGGGAATCGGGTTCGCCATCTCCTGGTGTTGTACTTTCACTGCCATTCAGCAGGCTGGAGAAGTGTTCCCTCCACAAACACAGTATACTCTGGTCATCAACCACTAGATCACCGCTGGGGGTCCTACAGGAGTGTGCTCCGGTCTTGAAACCTTCAGTTAGTCGCCGGATCTTTTCGTAAAATTTTCGAGCATTACCCCTGTCGGCCAGCTTGTCAAGCTCTTCATACTCACGCATTTCTGCCTCTTTCTTTCTTTTTCTGCAAATGCGTCTCGCTTCCCTCTTCAGCTCTCGGTATCTTTCCCATCCCGCTCGTGTTGCGGTCGATCGCAACATTGCGAGGTAGGCAGTCTGTTTTCTCTCCACTGCGAGACGACAATCCTCATCATACCAGCTGTTTTTTTGGCTTTTCCGAAAGCCAATGGTTTCGGTTGCAGCTGTACGTAAGGAGTTTGATATGCCGTCCCACAGCTCCCTTATACCGAGATGCTGATGAGTGCTCTCAGAGAGCAGGAGTGCAAGTCGAGTAGAAAATCGTTCGGCTGTCGGTTGTGATTGCAGCTTCTCGATGTCGAACCTTCCTTGTGTTTGTTGACGTGTGCGCTTTTCTACACAGAGGCGGGTGCGTATCTTAGCTGCTACAAGATAGTGGTCCGAGTCGATGTTGGGACCACGAAGCGTACGCACATCAAAAACACTGGAGACATGTCGTCCATCTATCACAACATGATCGATCTGGTTGCGAGTGATTCGATCCGGGGACAGCCAAGTAGCTTGATGGATTTTCTTATGCTGGAATCTAGTGCTACAGATGACCATATTTCGGGCCCCGGCGAAGTCGATCAGCCTCAGACCGTTTGGTGATGTTTCGTCATGGAGGCTGAATTTTCCGACTGTTGTGCCAAAGACACCTTCTTTACCCACCCTAGCGTTGAAATCGCCAAGCACGATTTTGACATCGTGGCGGGGGCAGCGCTCATAGGTACGTTCTAGGCGCTCATAGAAGGTATCTTTGGTCACATCGTCCTTCTCTTCCGTCGGGGCGTGGGCGCAAATCAGCGATATGTTGAAGAACCTCGCTTTGATGCGGATTGTGGCTAGACGTTCATCCACCGGAGTGAATGCCAGGACTCGACGACGGAGTCTCTCTCCCACCACGAATCCCACACCGAATTTGCGCTCCTTTATATGGCCGCTGTAGTAGATGTCACAAGGACCCACCTTCTTCCGTCCTTGTCCCGTCCATCGCATTTCTTGGATTGCGGTGATGTCAGCCTTTACTCTTACGAGGACATCAACCAGCTGGGCAGAGGCACCTTCCCAATTAAGGGTCCGGACATTCCAGGTGCATGCCCTTAAATCATAGTCCTTTATACGTTTGCCGTGGTCGTCATCAAAAGGGGGGTTTCTCATCCGAGGCCTGTGTTTCCTATTCACTGGTTATTCGTTTTTATGTGGTGGGTCCCAAGCCCTACGCACAACCGCATAAGCGGGATTCGCCTTCTCACTTTAGCTCGCTTCCAGACGGATGTCTGTTGGCTACCCAGAGGATACTTGGTCTAAGACCGGAAGTTGTGAGCTGCTTGAGCCACATGTAAAAGAATCGTTCCTGGCCACTCCCAAGTGAATGGCAGTCAGAAACTTTCCTCACTTACGTGAACTTCTACATATGACTCCATCCTCTGCATATTATTAGTTGCAATAATTTCAACAACTATGTCAATATCACTATTGGTATCCATTAAAAGTTCACATATTCTTAAATAAGAAATTTTGAAACTTTCCATTGCAGCACTTGATATCACTTGACCTCTAATCACTTTCACACTTCGCAAATTAATATAATTTGATCAATATTGTTGTTCAACAAGATTCAATATTACGGTAAAAATATCAACAAAATGTTAAGAAATCAGTGCCAAAAACAATTGTATTAAAAGGCAAACGTTTATAAAGTACGCTATATATTGCATACTTTTGGGCGGTAACTTGCCATTTTAGAGTATCGCATTGTTTTTTTCAAGGGGGGCAATTTGGGGCAGCTGAATTTTTTTTTATCGATTAGCTGAGACTTCAGGCTTTAATTCGGTATATGTATGTCGACAGCGGTAGACAGCGCTAAAAAGATGCACCACTTTGAATTTGTAGAACATTGAAATTTTGACGTCCAAATTGTGTTGTTCCACAAAATTTTTTATGCATTATTTTTTTCAATGGATTTTGATGCAAATTTTTTTTTGATACATATTATAAAAGAAAAATAATAATAAAGTTTAATTTCAATAGTTGTTTTATTGTATCAATGTTTTGACTTTTGAGTAAATTTTTTGCTAATTTTGATGTTCTTCACATTCACCAACTTTGGGCAGTTCTGGACAAAAAACTATTGCAGATAGAATCCTAATACTTGGGAAAATAATGTATAGATAGTTGGTAACAAACTGTGAAATTTTCATTCAAATCAGACAACATGCCATTTTTGAATTTCAGCCACGGATATCCCTATGTGCGACGTGGCAGTGGTCCGATTACGCCTAACTTCGAACCTAACCTTCTTATGGTGCAAAGAAATACGTCTTCCAAGTTTCATCAAGATATCTCAATTTTAACTCAAGTTACAGCTTGCACGGACGGACGGTCAGACAGACAAACGGATTTACTCGTCACCCTGATCATTTTGATATACATAACCCTATATCTAACTCGTTTAGTTTTCGGACTTAAAACCAACTGTTGTGTGAACAAAACTATAATACTCTCATAGCATCTTTGCTGCGAGAGTATAACAAGTAAGGAAAGGCTAAGTTCGAGTGCAACCGAACATTTTATACTCTCGCAATTTATTGCTATATTTTTAATAAGATCATACACAATTTGACTCATATATTCGGCGTAAAGTCCGATAGAAAAACGAAAACCATCATATACATATATAGTAGATAGGCTGAAGTAATTCCTGAACCGATTTCACTCATTTTCATCACCAACATACATTATATGCTCACTTAATTTGGCTAAGATATTTCACATATTAACCGATTTATAAGCTATTAAGCCCATCGTATATATACAAATAATCGATTTGGGGGAGGGGCCACGCCCACCTCCCCAAAAATCGACATCCAAATATGCCCCTTACTAGGACGATTGGTCGATTAAATCGATTTTTTTATATCGATCTAGGACATTTATGTCAACATTATTTGCCCGCTCTAAATTGTCATTTGATATTGTAAACAACTACATTGTCCACTACTTTGTCAAAAAAATGGAGAAACAGTAATAAAAATATGAATGGAAGGGCTAAGTTCGCATGTGACCGAACATTTTATACTCTCGCAATTTATTTGTTTAATGTTATTAAGCGCGTTTTCTTTTATTTTCTCGAATGGTGACTTTTTGTAGCAGAAATAAATTTTATAGACAGAATAAATTCAAAATTTTTTTGCAGAAAAATCGCTTTAAAATTACATGCAACTCGACTCATGTATTGGGTACAAAACCACTAGAAAACAAAAATCATTATATGAAAGATGGTGTAATTCCTGAAGTTTCATTAATACATCAGAAGTTTTACTCAAGTAAACGCTTGTACGGACAGACGAATTTTAACTCGTCTCGTTATCCTGATCATTTTGATATATATAACCCTATATCGTTTATTTTATGTCTTACAAACAACATGAGAACAAAACTTTGATACTATCTTAGCAACACGTTGCGGGAGTATAAAAAAGCTCAAATGTAAACAAACAAATAAATTTGTGAATTGTCAATGAAAACACATCGAAAACACAAAATGTCCGCCAGAACGACTGTGGTTCCACAATCCACAAATTGTGTTTTCAAGAGGTTTTCAATGTTGGTCCGAACGTAGTATTAGCAACATTTTTTGCGATAGTGAAAAAATACAACACAAATTGGCTTTTATTATTATTGGCACATACAAAAATACATTTAAAATCCCCGTTAGTTCCCTCGCGAAAATTCAGTTATTATAGGATACGTTTTGTTTTTTTATACTCTCGCAACAAAAGTTGCTAAGAGAGTATTATAGTTTTGTCCACATAATGGTTGTTTGTAAGTCCTAAAACTAAACGAGTTAGATATAGGGTTATGTATGCCACAGTGATCAGGGTGACGAGTAAAGTTTAAATCCGGATGTCTGTCTGTCCGTCTGTCCGTCCGCGCAAGCTATAACTTGAGTAAAAATTGAGATATCTTAATGAAACTTGGAACACGTGTTCCTTGGCACCATACCTTTCATTTAAAAATACATTTAAAATCATTCCAGTTCAGGAAAGAAAGCAGTTCCCTCGCGAAAATTCAGTTATTAAAGGATACGTTTTGTTTTTTTATACTCTCGCAACAAAAGTTGCTAAGAGAGTATTATAGTTTTGTCCACATAATGGTTGTTTGTAAGTCCTAAAACTAAACGAGTTAGATATAGGGTTATGTATGCCAAAGTGATCAGGGTGACGAGTAAAGTTTAAATCCGGATGTCTGTCTGTCCGTCTGTCCGTCCGCGCAAGCTATCACTTGAGTAAAAATTGAGATATCTTAATGAAACTTGGAACACGTGTTCCTTGGCACCATAAGAAAGTTAAGATCGAAGATGGGCAGAATCGGACCACTGGCATGGCGATAACCAAAAAGACTTAAAGAGCTATAACTAAGCCATAAATAAAGTTATGAAAATAAACTTTGGAACATAGGATCGCATTAGGGAGGGGCACATTTGAATGTAATTTTTTTGGAAAAGTGGGCGTGATCCCGCCCTCAAATAGGTTTTTTGTATATAACTCGCAAACCAATAAAGCTATATAATCCAAACTTTCTGCAGTCGTTTCCTTTAGCCGTTTCCTTATACAGTCCAAAAATGAAAGACATCGGATAATAACCACGCCCACCTCCCATGCAAAGGTTAGGTTAAAAATGACTAAAAGTGCGTTAAACAAAAAGTGGAGACCCCACAATTTGCGCCAATTACCGTGGGATAAGCCCCCTCAACATCGCGTATTAGGTTCCGTCGAGCGTATTGTGTGAAAGACTAAAGCCCACCGTCAACAAACTGATTGGACCTTATCAGTGTGGCTTTAGACCTGGAAAATCAACAACTGACCAGATATTCACCATGCGCCAAATCTTGAAGAAGACCCGTGAAAAAAGGATCGACACACACCATCTATTTGTCGACTTTAAAGCTGCTTTCGACAGCACGAGAAGGAGTTGCCTTTATGCCGCGATGTCTTAATTTGGTAATCCCACAAAACTAATACGGCTGTGTAAGCTGACGTTGAGCAACACCAAAAGCTCCGTCAGGATCGGGAAGGACCTCTCCGAGCCGATCGATACCAGACGAGGTTTCAGACAAGGTTACTCACTATCGTGCGACTTCTTTAACTTGATGCTGGAAAATATTATAAGAGCTGCAGAGCTGAATAGAGAAAGTACAATCTTCTACAAGAGTGTACAGCTACTGGCGTACGCCGATGATATCGATATCATTGGAAACAACACCCGCGCCGTTAGTTCTGCTTTTTCCAAACTGGATAAGCAAGCGAAGCGTAAGGGTCTGGTGGTGAACGAGGACAAGACGAAATATCTCCTGTCATCAAACAAACAGTCAGCGCATTCGCGTCTTGGCTCCCACGTCACTGTTGACAGTCATAACTTTGAAGTTGTAGATAATTTCGTCTACCTGGGAACCAGCATTAACAGCAATAACAATGTCAGCCTGGAAATCCAACGCAGAATCACTCTTGCCAACAGGTGCTACTATGGACTAAGTAGGCAATTGAAAAGTAAAGTCCTCTCTCGACGAACAAAAGCCTAACTCTACAAGTGTCTCATCATTCCCGTCCTACTTTACGGTGCAGTAGCGTGGGCGATGTCAACATCCGATGAGACGGCACTAGGAGTTTTCGAGAGAAAGGTTTTGCGGAAGATTTATGGTCCCTTAAACATTGGCAACGGCGAATACCGCAGACGATGGAACGATGAGCTGTATGTGTTATTCGACGACATAGACATAGTCCAGCGAATAAAAAACAGCGGCTACGCTGGCTAGGTCATGTTGTTCGAATGGATGAAAGTGCTCCAAGTCTGAATGTATTCGATGCAGTACCCGCTGGTGGAAGCCGAGGAAGAGGGAGACCTCCACTCCGATGGAAGGACCAGATGGAGAGGGACCTGGCTTTGCTTGGTATAACCAATTGGCGCCAAACTGCCAGAAGGAGGGATACGTGGCGCGCTGTTTTGAACTCGGCTATAACCGCGTAAGCGGTGTCTACGCCAGTCAAGAAGAAGAAGAAGATCAACTGTTCAGAACAAAACTTTCTTGCGGAGGTGAAAAAGTGGAAACAGCGAACTTCAGGGGCAAGCATTTTCGGAATGCTCTCGAAGCATTAGAAGCAGTGAACAAAACGTCTTTTGGGAATGTTTTCCAGATTTTACGCATATTGGCGTTATTGCCTGTTTCAATAGCATCACTGGAAATAAGTTTCCACCCCCGTGAATCCGCCACTGGTTGAGAAGTATTCTCTGCACTTTTAAAATGAATATGTACGTCTTCGATTCTATTTTTAGAAAGTCCCATTAGATTTCAAGACAAAACTATTTTATTATATAAAATTTTGGTCATTTTAGAGACAATTCGTTTCCATTTTGTTAAAATATATTGCTATCAATTTTTTTTTCGCATATGGGGGGATCCACTGTGCAATGACGTCGCCGGCTCATAAATCGCAACAAACCGTAATTTTTTCGTGATGCAATGGTGACTTATGGAGTACATGTGGATGCCTGACCAATAACGCATATTTTGCTTATTGACGAAGCCATTTAGGCATAAATGAGCCTTATCATACATTGGACGCAGAGCTTTTAATGTTGAGGCCAATACTCCGAATTTCGATAGTAAATTTTAATAATTTCGACTCATTGCTGGATCATATCTTTCCAATATGAAATTTTTATACTCTCGCAACAAAAGTTGCTAAGAGAGTATTATTGTTTTGTTCACATAACGGTTGTTTGTAAGTCATAAAACTAAACGAGTTAGATATGGAGTTATATATGTATATCAAAATGATCAGTATGTATATCAACTTGAGTAAAAATTGAGATATCTTGATGAAACTTGGAACACATATTCCTTGGGACCGTGAGAGGGTTGCTTTCGAAAATGGGCAAAACAATAATGCTATATAAATCAAACTTTCCGCCCACCTCCCATACAAAGGTTAGGTTGAAAATTACTAAAAGTGGGTTCGTTAGTGAGGAAACACGTCAGAAACACAAAATTTCACAGAAATAATAGCAGAAGGAAGCTGCACTGTGATTTTTTTACAAAATGGAAAAGGGGCGTGGCATCGCCCACTTATGGGTCAAAAACCATATCTCAGGATGTATTCGACAGATTTCAATGAAATTCTGTATATAATGTACCTGATGACACGTGTGGAAAATGGACGAAATCGGTTCACAACCACGACAACTTGCCATGTAACTCACTTTTGAACTCCATCTTATTCCTTCACTTTATAATATATACATAAGGAACCAATGAAGATAGCGAAATAAAACTTTGCACAAATACTGTATATGATCTGTGGTCTATGATCTGAAAAATTTGTCGAAATCGGATTATAAATTTTCAATGCCCCGGATATCGAATATGAAGAACTCAGTGCCCCATGGTAACTTTTCACCGAATATTCTGGTAAATCTCTCAGGTATCTTAATTTAATTCAGAGGAAATATTTTTTTTCTAATAGTGTGTCTCTGTACCAGAAAAGGTTAAAATCGGGTCATAACTTCCCTTATATAGGAATATATGAGAATACCTAATTATAGGATTTTCAAAAATACGATGAGCTTAATAGCTTATAAATCGGTTAATATGTGAAATATATTTATGCCGAATATATGGGTCAAATTGTGTGTTTTCTTAATAAAAATATAGCAATAAATTGCGAGAGTATAAAATATTCGGTTGCACCCGAAAAACATTTTTAATGTCCTCTTCAGCATCACATTAAAGCCTTGATCTTTAAAGTCGTTCAAGATGAATTGAGTGGTGTAAATTTTTTATCATTACCTTCATTGGCCTGTTATGTTTGCTCTCGTAGCTAAACCAAGGTATATTTTCGTTTGACAAGAATTTTGTTGTTGTGCGATAGTCAGTAGCATCAAGTATATTTAAAGCGGTAATATTCGAATGTAATTTATTAAAACCTTTAACAATGTTTATTATAATTGGTGGTTGAATTTTGGTATCATTAATGGACGTCTTTTTTTATTTTTCAAAAGGGCTATTAATTGTTGGGGAACTATCAGCTTTACGTTTTATTGAAGAGCGCTTCGTTTTGAGTAGCCACTCAGATTCTTTAGCTAGTTCATCTTCATCCGTTTCGTATACTTCACCAACACTAACATTTGATGGTTTTGGTGCTTTACTAACTTGCTTTTACTGGCTTTCAGTTCTTCGTTTACTTTTTTGAGTGCTATATTATCTTCGTCTAATTGATTACACATCGCTCCTAAAGTTTTATACAAGAGAGTTAGCCTTTTGTAATTATTTAATTATATTTACTATAAACGAGCTTGGACTGTTTCTCGGCGTCACCTCATGTTGAGGTTCAGCCATTTTTTGTTTTTAGCGATTTCCCTACTGTGTGTTAGCAACCTGTCGTTTGGTCTCTAATGCAGTTGGGAATAAAACTTTTTGTTCTGTATTTATTTTTTTTTTTTTTTGAGCGAGCTTTCAAACCATACGGACGTGTTCTCGTTGCGGTCCGTGAAATCTTTCAAAATACAAAACAAAAAAAAAATATAAGAACAATAAACAAGTATCTTAAAAAGTGCATTAAAGCAAGCGTTAGGAATTAACGCCGAAAGTGATAATCAAAACATAAAAAATCACAAAAAAACAGTGTACAAACAAATAAAATAATAAAATAACAACTAGTGAGTGGTAAATAATAACAATATTATGAGCGCAGCGCAGCCTCACCAACAAGGCCGTAGGCATTCTCTGAATGCTTACTTTAGCTTTGTCGAGCCTGCAAAACCAGCTCCCACCAACAAACAAGGCAACGGTGAGAAGGATGTTTTATCACAGCGACCAACTGTGCCTAAGCTGGTCTTACAAACAACAAAATCAACAGAGAACGGCAGCCCACAGATGCTAGCAACAAGCAAGAACGCCCCAACAAATACGCAGGTACCGGCAAGTGAAATGACAGCGAAAGAAAACAAAAAAGAGGGTGAGAATGTACCTATGAAAAAATGTTCATCTGTTAAGATTGGCATTGACCGCTACGTCAATATAAAAAGGAAGTTAAGTCCTTCAAAGTCAGCGGTTAATCCTAAAAAATTTCAAGGCGGCACGCCACTCAAGAATAAACCCGAGATTTTAAAGGGCAACAGATTTGCCTTATTAAGCAATGATTCGGAAGACGCTGCGTAGGGTACCACCACAGCAGCCAATGCCAAACCGCCACCAATATATCTGCGAGAGCGTAGCTCAAATGCACTTGTTGCTAAACTAAGTGAAATTGTAGGTAGCAACAATTTTCATATAATGCCTTTGAAAAAAGGCAATATCGACGAAACTAAAATACAGTCCTACACTGAAAAAAGTTTTATGGACATTGTTAAGTTTTTGTCAACTAAAAATAAGAACTATTATTCTTACCAACTTAAGAGCTCTAAAGGCTTAGTTGTTGTAGTTAAAGGCATAGAGTCTTCCGTAGACTCCAGCGAGGTCAAAGAAGCTCTTGAAGAATGCGGCTTTGAAATTAGAACTGTCGTAAATATCTTCAACAGAAACAAAGTACCACAACCCATGTTTAGAATTGAATTGATGCCGAATTCTAACCAGCTTAAAAAAAACGAAACGCATCCTATATATAACTTAAAATATTTGCTACACCGTAGAGTAACAGTAGAAGAACCACACAAAAGAAATGGTCCAGTACAATGCACCAATTGCCAAGAGTATGGGCATACCAAATCCTATTGCACCCTACGCAGTGTTTGTGTGGTATGTGGAGATTTACATCCCACTTCCAAATGCACAATTAAGAAAGAAGATTTAACTAAAAAATGCAGCAATTGTGGAGGAAATCACACTGCTAACTATAGGGGCTGTCCTGTATACAAAGATTTAAAATCGAAGCTATCACAGGGAATTCAAGCACGTCGTAACCAAATATTACATACACCCCGTAATGAAATTATAGATATCACAGACCACATTACAAAACCCGGTATACTTAAAAATACTGCAGTACAAGGGAGCTATGCCAATGTTGTAAAAGGCAACACGGTACAAATGCAACTACCGCAAAATCCACCAACAGGAGGTATTGAAACCATGATTATAAATCTTACGCAATGTATGACACAATTTATGTCTACTATGCAAAGCATGATCCAAGATTTAATAAAATCACAAAACCAAATGCTGCAAACTTTATTAAGTAAAAAATGAGCGTACTAAATATCTGTATATGGAATGCTAACGGTGTTAACCAACATAAATTAGAGATTATTAAATTTCTGTCTGAAAAAAATATAGATGTAATGCTAATATCAGAGACTCATCTGACAAACAAAAACAATTTTAAAATACCGGGATTTAGACTGTATGTTACAAATCACCCGGATGGAAAAGCACACGGTGGAACGGCAGTGTTGGTTAGAAATCGGTTAAACCACTATGCTCGGGAATCTCATGCTACAGCCCACTTACAAGCTACAACAATATCCTTAAAAAATCGGAATTGTGATTTAAATCTAACGGCTATATACTGCCCACCTCGTTTTATAATTACAGATAGAGAATTTAAAGACTTTTTTGGTACGCTAGGTCATAGATTTCTAGCAGGTGGAGATTATAATGCAAAACACATGTACTGGGGTTCACGTCTTATTAATCCGAAAGGACGCCAGCTGTACAACACTATTATGAATAAGTATAATAATCTTGATATAATATCTCCTGGCAAGCCAACATACTGGCCCAGTGATCGTAACAAAATACCAGATCTAATTGATTTCGCTGTAATCAAAAATATAGATAGATCGCTTATGATAGCTGATACATGTACTGATCTATTTTCTGATCATTCGCCTGTACTAATAAAGTTATGTGAACAACCCATATTTGTTGAAACGAAAGTGGGCCTAACATCTCATAAAACGAACTGGCTAAAATACAAAAAATACGTAAGTAGCCACATTAATATTGATCTAAAAATAAACACAGAATGTGACATTGACGAAGGCATAAGAGAACTCAATGATATAATAACTAATGCAGCAGTCTCAGCAACACCAAATAAGAATTATAAGCCTCTTGGTCGCCGAAAAATCACTAATAGCGAAATTGAAAAGCTTGTAAATGAAAAAAGGCGAGCTAGACGTGAATGGCAAATAAATCGTTCCCCTTCTACTCAGCTCCAACTGAAATCTGCTGTGCGTAAACTAAAAAAAGCACTTAAAAGCGAGGAAGAATATAACACTCAAAATTATATAAAGAAACTGTGTCCAAATTCAAGTAAACGAAACTCCCTTTGGAAAGCCCAAAAGTCTACGAAGCCTCCAGTCGACTCCAACATGCCTTTAAGAGGCTTGGGTGGAAAATGGGAACGAAGTGACGAAGATAAGGCAAATTGTTTTGCAAATCACCTAGAAAAGGTATTTCAATCAAATTGCCCAAAGAACAATTTTAAGTTGCCAATCATCCACAATACCGCAAACGAGTCGCTTGGGTCTATTAAGACTTCAACTACTGAAATTGTTAGTATCATAAAAGAGCTTAACCCAAAAAAATCGTCAGGACACGATAATATTACTCCAAAAATGCTAATTGAGTTACCAAATATTGCTTTAACAGTGCTCTCCTTGCTCTTTAATGCAATTTTTAATTTCGGATACTATCCTATTTCATGGAAAAAGTCGCAGATAATCATGATAGATAAACCGGGGAAAGACCTGACACAGCCGTCTTCATACAGACCAATCAGTCTCCTACCCTGTCTTTCTAAAATATTTGAAAAAGTGTTACTATCAAAGATGTCTCCTTTCCTTCATGAAAATAATGTTATACCAACGCACCAATTCGGGTTTCGTGCAAAACATGGCACTGTAGAGCAAGTAAATAGAATTACTAACGAAATTAGGACGGCATTCGAACATAGAGAGTACTGTTCTGCTATATTTCTAGATGTGGCTCAGGCGTTTGATAAAGTGTGGCATGAAGGACTTTTGTATAAGATTAAAAAAAGTTTACCTTTCCAATTGCATAAAATCTTGGAGTCCTATTTAAAAAATAGAAAATTTGCTGTAAAAGTAGGTGATTTTATATCTGATGAACGTTCAATAAGGGCTGGAGTACCACAGGGCAGTGTTTTAGGCCCAACTCTTTACATCATATATACAGCTGATCTTCCAACTGCTAATAATGTTTTGACATCAACTTTTGCGGATGACACAGCTTTAGTGAGTCGTAACAAATGTCCCATTATAGCATCAAGAATATTAGCAAAGCACTTAAGTTCTGTCGAAGAATGGCTAGCAAACTGGCGTATAAATGTAAATGAACAAAAGTGCAAGCATGTTACATTTTCCCTAAGACCAAAAACGTGCCCGGCAGTAAAAATGAACAATATTCTAGTGCCTCAAGCGAATGAAGTTACCTATCTTGGTATTCACCTAGATAGAAGGCTTACGTGGAGAAAACATATATCTAGTAAAATAACGTGCATGAAGATAAGAGCTGCAAATTTAAATTGGCTTTTAAATAAAAACTCTAAACTTAGCTTAGACAACAAAGTGCTTTTATACAATGCGGTCATAAAGAAAATTTGGATGTATGGCATTCAACTGTGGGGTACGACCTCTGCAACTAATATTGATATAATACAAAGGTTCCAATCGAAGTTGCTTAGATCAATCACGTGCTCACCATGGTACATGCGCAATGAAAATATCCATAAAGATCTTGGTATCCCTATGGTAAAGAAAGAAGTAGAGGACAGCAGATTGAAATATTTATCTAAACTCCGTGATCACCCAAACCCATTGGCTAATGCTTTAGTACATTCCTGCGATCAAACACGCCTAAAAAGAAGGGATATGCCTGCGAACTAAAGAGCAACGTTTCACCAATACAGCTCAATCATTTGGTTGAGCTTGTCTAGTTTTTAAATAGATTTAAGATTTTATAACTTGTTGTTAGGCTTAAAGTAAAAGCAGATTCAATAAATAAGGAAATATTGAAAAAAAAAATTTATTAAACCTGTATAAGAAGAGAACAGCTGATTGTACATATAATTATTTGCTTACGCACGTGTTTAATACGGCTGTCTCTATTTATAATAACGTTTTGTTTTTTTTTTTTCGTTTCACTAACGAAATGTTTAAGTAATTTTGTTTTCTTTTTTATCAGATTCCGCAAACCACAAAGGTGAAGATATATTCAATTTGAACCAGGACCTGTGTCTTTCTTTAATGCACAAAAAATGCGGTTTCGCATTCAGTTTAACAATGTAATTTAGACTTTTCCGTGGCACTGAGAATTGCACTTGCGTTCACTTCAACTGTATTTATGTTTCCAAGATAAAATGGCAAAACCTTACTGAAGAGAATTGTCGAAAGAGCGGGAAAAATATGGCTGTCCCCATCGGTCTCATTTTGTAGTTACCCTATTGAAAAACACTTTAGAAGTTTTCGATATAACCAGTGTATAAGGGTTGTAAGTAGTTATTATCAATTTTGATATTTCATTAACAAAACAGTGACTAAAACTGAGTACCTGAAGATATTAAATAAGTTTTATTGCAGAGCCCTGTAAAATTGTGCGTTCGGAACAATCATGGCGCTTATAGAACCGTATCAATGGCTGACGCAGTCACATAATCTCAATGCAATACAAAGTTTTTTATTAACTTTAAAAACTTAAGACTTACAATACTTTATAAATTCAGAGGGCATGTGTTAAAATGAATGCGCTCAAAGTGCTGCCAGCTAGTTTAAACAACTGGTAGGGTTTGTCGAATAGCCACTCTGAAATCTTAGGACGATTCATGGATCGATTTTACTGATTCTTCGGTATTAATTTATTGTACGTCGAAGGTAATCGTCACATAATTTTGTTAAAATATTTTGTACATTGATATTCCGATGGATACGAAATATGATTTTCGATTTATTTATATATTAATTAAACGATAATTACTTAAATTCTGTTCTACTCTGAACGTAGGGCTTTCAAATCCGACATTCGTTATAACTCCAAACTATGCAATCAATTGCATTCACTTGTGGTAACGAATTTACAAGACATTTTTCTTAATTAACCATCTTAATGTACACAGACTACAATAGTGTTAAGAGTAATACTCTCATGTAGTATTGAGAATTGAGGAGGATGGAGTCATATGTAGAAGTTCACGTAAGTGAGGAAAGTTTCTGATTGTCATTCACTTGGGAGTGGCCAGGAACGATTCTTTTACATGTGGCTCAAGCAGCTCACGACATCCGGTCTTAGACCAAGTATCCTCTGGGTAGCCAACAGACATCCGTTTGGAGGCGAGCTAAAGTGAGAAGGCGAAACCCGCCTATGCGGTTGTGCATAGGGTTTGGGACCCACCACATAAAAACACCCCCCAATGAAAAAGAAAAAACAGCCTCGGATGAGAGACCCCAATTTTGATGACGACCACTGCAAACGTTTAAAGGACTACGAAATAAGGGCATGCACCTGGAATGTCCGGACCCTTAATTGGGAAGGTGCCTCTGCCCAGCTGGTTGATGTCCTCGTAAGAGTAAAGGCTGATATCACCGCAATCCAAGAAATGCGATGGACGGGACAAGGACGGAAGAAGGTGGGTCCTTGTGACATCCACTACAGCGGCCATATAAAGGAGCGCAAATTCGGTGTGGGTGGAGAGAGACTCCGTCGTCGAGTCCTGGCATTCACTCCGGTGGATGAACGTCTTGCCACAATCCGCATCAAAGCGAGGTTCTTCAACATATCGCTGATTTGCGCCCACGCCCCGACGGAAGAGAAGGACGAAGTGATCAAAGATACCTTCTATGAGCGCCTAGAACGTACCTATAAGCGCTGCCCCCGCCACGATGTCAAAATCGTGCTTGGCGATTTCAACGCTAGGGTGGGTAAAGAAGGTGTCT
This sequence comes from Zeugodacus cucurbitae, assembly GCF_028554725.1. NCBI lineage: Eukaryota > Metazoa > Arthropoda > Insecta > Diptera > Tephritidae > Zeugodacus > Zeugodacus cucurbitae. Next base: position 39,385,395 of record NC_071668.1, read on the forward strand.
TTGGCACAACAGTCGGAAAATTCAGCCTCCATGACGAAACATCACCAAACGGTCTGAGGCTGATCGACTTCGCCGGGGCCCGAAATATGGTCGTCTGTAGTACTAGATTCCAGCATAAGAAAATCCATCAAGCTACTTGGCTGTCCCCGGATCGAATCACTCGCAACCAGATCGATCATGTTGTGATAGATGGACGACATGTCTCCAGTGTTTTTGATGTGCGTACGCTTCGTGGTCCCAACATCGACTCGGACCACTATCTTGTATCAGCTAAGATACGCACCCGCCTCTGTGTAGAAAAGCGTACACGTCAACAAACACAAGGAAGGTTCGACATCGAGAAGCTGCAATCACAACCGACAGCCGAACGATTTTCTACTCGACTTGCACTCCTGCTCTCTGAGAGCACTCATCAGCATCTCGGTATAAGGGAGCTGTGGGACGGCATATCAAACTCCTTACGTACAGCTGCAACCGAAACCATTGGTTTTCGGAAAAGTCAAAAAAACAGCTGGTATGATGAGGATTGTCGTCTCGCAGTGGAGAGAAAACAGACTGCCTACCTCGCAATGTTGCGATCGACCGCAACACGAGCGGGATGAGAAAGATACCGAGAGCTGAAGAGGGAAGCGAGACGCATTTGCAGACAAAAAAAGAAAGAGGCCGAAATGCGTGAGTATGAAGAGCTTGACAAGCTGGCCGACAGGGGTAATGCTCGAAAATTTTACGAAAAGATCCGGCGACTAACTGAAGGTTTCAAGACCGGAGCGCACTCCTGTAGGACCCCCAGAGGTGATCTAGTTATTGATGACCAGAGTATACTGAGTTTGTGGAGGGAACACTTCTCCAGCCTGCTGAATGGCAGTGAAAGTACAACACCAGGAGATGGCGAACCCGATTCCCCAATCGACGACGATGGAGCAGATGTTCCATTGCCCGACCGTGAAGAAATTCGAATAGCAATTACCCACTTGAAGAACAATAAGGCGGCGGGTGCCGATGGATTACCGGCCGAGCTATTCAAATACGGCGGCGAAGAGCTGAGAAGGTGCTTGCATCAGCTTCTTTGCAGAATATGGTCGGAAGAAAGCATGCCTGACGATTGGAATCTCAGTGTACTCTGCCCAATACACAAAAAGGGAGACCCCACAATTTGCGCCAATTACCGTGGGATAAGCCTCCTCAACATCGCGTATAAGGTTCTGTCGAGCGTATTGTGTGAAAGACTAAAGCCCACCGTCAACAAACTGATTGGACCTTATCAGTGTGGCTTTAGACCTGGAAAATCAACAACAGACCAGATATTCACCATGCGCCAAATTTTGGAGAAGACCCGTGAAAATAGGATCGACACACACCATATCTTCGTCGACTTTAAAGCTGCTTTCGACAGCACTATATGCCGCGATGTCTGAATTTGGTATCCCCGCAAAACTAATACGGCTGTGTAAGCTGACGTTGAGCAACACCAAAAGCTCCGTCAGGATCGGGAAGGACCTCTCCGAGCCGTTCGATACCAGACGAGGTTTCAGACAAGGTGACTCACTCTCGTGTGATTTCTTTAACCTGATGCTGGAGAAAATAATACGAGCTGCAGAGCTAAACAGAGAAGGTACAATCTTCTATAAGAGTGTACAGCTACTGGCGTACGCCGATGATATCGATATCATTGGAAACAACAACCGCGCCGATAGTTCTGCTTTCTCCAGACTGGATAAGGAAGCGAAACGTATGGGTCTGGTGGTGAACGAGGACAAGACGAAATATCTCCTGTCGTCAAACAAACAGTCAGCGCATTCGCGTCTTGGCTCCCACGTCACTGTTGACAGTCATAACTTTGAAGTTGTAGATAATTTCGTCTACCTGGGAACCAGCATTAACAGCAATAACAATGTCAGCCTGGAAATCCAACGCAGAATCACTCTTGCCAACAGGTGCTACTATGGACTAAGTAGGAAGATTTATGGTCCCTTAAGAATTGGCAACGGCGAATACCGCAGACGATGGAACGATGAGCTGTATGTGTTATTCGACGACATAGACATAGAGTCCAGCGAATAAAAAAACAGCGGCTACGCTGGCTAGGACATGTTGTTCGAATGGATGAAAGTGCTCCAGCTCTGAAAGTATTCGATGCAGTACCCGCTGGTGGAAGCAGAGGAAGAGGGAGACCTCCACTCCGATGGAAGGACCAGGTGGAGAGGGACCTGGCTTCGCTTGGAATAACCAATTGGCGCCAAACTGCCAGAAGGAGAGATGCGTGGCGTGCTGTTTTGGACTCGGCTATAACCGCGTAAGCGGTGTCTACGCCAGTCAAGAAGAAGATGTATTGAGAATCTGACCCTCTTAGCTAGGTGTAACATTATCTTCTTGCTTACTTGATGAAAATTATAAAATATTTATTCTAAGTAGATTTCGGAATATAGGGACTGTCTTGCGATTTCATCCATCTTTGGCATCGAGCATCGTTTCACTTATTTTAATGAATTGTCTTTTCAATTATTTCCAAATTATAATCCTTATCTGTACGCTCAATTTTATTTAATGAAGTCAACTGAAACAATGAGAGTTGTTAAATAGTTAATGATTGAATGGACGGGCTAGACAACTGCAGTATATGAAATAAAATCCCGATTACATATTTTTCCTATTAAGTTAGCGTATATTAAAGATATCTTATTTGTTTTCGAATACTTGAGCAGTTAACCAAATATTAAACATTTGTGCGTTAAAGGCTGGCGAGGGTCAAAAAACGAATATCTTACATATGATGAAATAATCATTATTGTTAAAATTATACTCACAATTATATTACAGAAGAGCGTAAGTTTTGTGAATTGAACCCTTGATATATTGTGCTCGTTATAAGTTGATTTTCACTAAAATAAAGCACTTCCCGTGGTTATTGTTATGAAAATCTCGGAAATATTGCACAATGATCCAGTGCAGATTTTATTGCTTGATGCTGACATTATTTTAAGTAATGATATTAAACCTGTAAATGTATTACCGTATTGAATAGTTAGGTTAGGTTACCTTTGAATAGTTAATATAATAATATTCAGTTAGTCAAAAACAACCACTTAATAAAGTATATGGTAGAAGCCAGTCTTGTTGCTACTGTAGTTTTAAAACAAAAGACTATAAAATGATACATCAGCGAATTGTCAAAAGTAACGTTAAATTTTCTGTATATGATGCGACAGACTGCTATTATACGTAACTTTAGTCCCTGTTGTGAATCCAATGAAAAAATGTTCCTCTTTCCTTTACAAAATATTAAATATGACTCTAAAAATATATTCGAATCTGACAGAAACATTCTTTCAGTAACATTTTCGTTAAACGCAATTCAAAGTAATTGCTTTGACTATAGCAAGTACTTTCGATTAATATGGATTGTAGGCAGAAGAACGTAAGAACAAAAACCGGAGTGTGGTACTCTAATCCGCTAAACCTAACCTACTCACAACTGAAGACTTCGATGTGAGTTTTAAATCTCCTCTATGGACTGACGACTAATTTGTTATTCTGTAATAATTTTCCTTATATTTAAAAAGCAAGTGGAATGAAAAAATGGGGTTTAAATTCATTTATGAAAATTTTACACGTCGGGCAATAAGGACTAACGTTATTTCACAGAATTGGTAGAGGTAGTATTTAAAGCACTAATATCCACATCATATTTTTATATTCTCGCAACATGTTGCATAGAGTATAATAGTTTTGTTCACCTAACTGTTGTATGTGTCACCTAGAACCAAAAGTTTAAGATATACAGGCAGGTTCTGGAATCCGAGTGAATGTGATATTAAATTAAATACAAAAACGAGTGACTTGTATTTTTCCAGTTTTGAAAAATGAGAAATTTGTTCATTTTCGTTCTCGTTTTCATTCCGTTATATAAATAAATGACAGCTTTCAAATAATTCAAAAAATAAAATATTTCAGAACCAATATTTTATTTTACAAAATTGTACAAATTTTTAAAAATTTGATGCGTATGCTAATGTTTTATTTGTATACCCTCGCACTATTTTGCGCAAATTACAACAATTTTGTCCACCTAACGGCTGTTTATAACACCTAAAACTAAACGAGGTAGAGAAGTTGTATATATGTATGTACATATGTATATCATCGAGACGAGTTGAATTCCAGATGTCTATCAGTCCGAGCAAAAGTCAACTGTAGTAAAAAATGCGAAATCTCTGATGTTTTTGTAGATGGACATATTCGGACCTGCTACCCCCAAAAAATGCCATTAAGTAAAACATATATGTAATTAAACTAATCCCCAAAAATACTAGTGAGCGTGCAATAAGTGGCTCTTGTAGGGTTATGTGGTGCATTTCGAACACCTATCGGCACTCACTTCTTTACTGTATTTAGCTCCCGTGGGCATAGACGGTAGGTGTATCGTCGCGAAAACCACTATCATTCTCAGGGAGATGGGATATGAAAATTGTAGGCATTGGACATCGACCAGTACCTCGGCGACTGCGAGATCATTCTAGCCCAAGGTGATCGCAGGAGATCCACTGCTATTTTGTTTATTATTATTTATAGAACCTTATTTGTTCTTAGTAAGGTTCAGCTCGCCGTAATGATAGAACTGAACACTGCCCGATGGGGCTACATATCGAGCCACTTTCTCCTTCATTGTCCAGGTTTCGCTAAACTGCGGCGGAAACATCTTACATCTTTATGAAACTTGTTACAGGTGTTCCTTGACACGGTGAGGAAGTTGGTATTGCATATGATCTTAATCAACCCATTGCCACCGATAACCGAAAACCTATTAAGTGTCATAACTAAGCCATAAATAAAGCTATAAAAATAGCTAGGAAGGGGCATATTTGGAAATACTTGTTTGGGAAAGTGGGCATGGCCTTCTACTAAATTTTTATATATATCTCGTAAACTACTAAAGCTATATCAACAAAACTCTATAGAGGTTTTTCCTTGAGCCGCTTTCTTTATACAGTGTAAAAATGCAGGAAATCGGTTGAAAACTATTAAAAATACTTCAATTCAGTAAGGAAAAACAGCAGAAATCTTAAATTTCATGGTAAAGATGGCACTAAAGGGCTACACTCATATTTGTATACACAATTTAAAATGGGCGTGGCTCCGTCCGCTTATGGCTCACAAACCATATCTTAGAAATTACTCGACCAATTTCACTGAAATTTTGATCCAACTACTTCCTTGGCATCCCAATGCCAATCAAATCATTATAATTATCATCATTTATAATCAAATTATAAAATAGCTTGGTGGTAAAAATTGTCCAGGAATTACCCCAGCCTCCATATACTACATACAATGATTTTTGTTTTCTAGTAGACTTTATTACGAATATGTGGGTCACATTGTGTGATAGTATATAACGTTCGGTTACACCCTAACTCAAACATTCCTACTTGTTCGTATTATTAATTGTGTAATGACATAAATTTGTACGTCTGGATGTCAATGGATCTCTTTATATTATTTGAATCATTCGTGTTGCTCAAAGTCTCTACACTGCCTTTATTGACCTAGCAATACCCGTTATCCAGCGCCTGCATGTACAGAAAGTTGGACAGTGAGTCGGGAATAGTTCTTCGAGTACTTTCATCAGAAACTAATAGTTTATTGTAAGCAATTCTACAGATGCCTATTTTAGATTCTTCATAGGCTTCACAAAGTTTTCTGAAAACGAGAATTGTCTTCGGTCCACAAGTACTCCAATTAAAAATGTGAGCAGCAAACTCATTTTCCTTTCAGTTTCGTTTTGGATTGCGAGGCTCGGAAGAACGATATTTCTGTAATTACACCTCCCTATTTCGAGTGTCGACTGGTGGTAGAATAGACTCCAGTCGATTGATTCGATTATATTTTAATTTGCTGTTGTGTAATTTAATCGACGTTGAAATATCTCTACCGACTGAAAAATATTTTCGACAAATGAGCGATTGGAAAGCATTCACAGGCCATGGTTGAGCTACTGATCGACAATAGCTACTGATTGCAATAGCATCGGTAGTCGACAGTAGTTTATCTATTGTCAGTTTACACTCGCAATAAGTTTGATAGGTATGTAAAACTAACACTACTCTACATAAAAAAAAAATTTCATTGTCCTAAACTTTATTTTATGATTTTCTGATTAATTATGAACAAAAACGACAAGAAAGTACCTTCTTTTCGTATAAAGTTTGCTTTTGTAAGAGTTATAGTAATAATACTATATTTGGGGTTAATTAAGAGGTAGTACCAATGAACATAAAAGAAAAAGTAAAAGTGTGCACTTTTAAATTATTTTTTACTTTTTTGTAAGTTATTTTGATAGTAAAACTTAATTAAAATGTTCCTTTAAGTGATTTCATTTTCAATTAAAAAAAAAATATCGTTAAAACGGTGTTTTAACGGTATATTCATTAGTGACCCTAGTATTTAATGTATGCAATGTAAAGGATTGTTTGCCCTTGAGACCGCAAATGATCCTGAACGAATAATAGCTAAAAAAACAATTTTGTTTGCCCTTCAGATCGCAAGTGATCCTAAATAACAATAGACAAGAAACAATTTTGTTTGCCCTTGAGATCGCAAATGATCCTAAACGAATAATCTATAATATAACAAGTAAGGAAAGGCTAAGTTCGGGTGCAACCGAACATTTTATACTCTCGCAATTTATTTAGAGATCTACCTATATTTTCGGTGAAAAATTACCCTTAGGTACTGAGTTCTTCATGTTTTATATCAGGGGCCTTGAAAAGTCATGGTTCGATTTTGACAATTTTTCCACAAGTGATGTCACAGCTCAAATACAGTATTTGTGTAAAGTTTTATTTCGCTATCTTTATCGGTTCCTTATGTATACATTATAAAGTGAACGAATCAGAAGAATACAAAATTGAGTTATATGGGAAATAGGTGTGGCGTAGTTGTGAACCGATTTCGCCCATATTCCACCAGTGTCATCAGGGTGTCAATAAAATATTACATACCGAATTTCATTGAAATCTGTCGAGTAGTTCTTGAGATATGGTAAAAAATCTCAGTGCAGCTTCCTTCTGCCATTTCCTATGTGAAATTTAGTGTTTCTGATGTTTTTCGTTAGTGAGTTAACTCACTTTTAGTAATTTTCAACCCAACCTTTGTATGGGAGGTGGGCGTGGTTATTATCCGATTTCTTTTATTTTTGGACTGTATACGGAAATGGCTAAAATAAACGACTGCAGAAAGTTTGGATTATATAGCTTTATTGGTTTGCGAGTTATATACAAAAAACCTATTTGGGGGCGGGGTCACGCCCACTTTTCCAATAAATTACATTCAAATGTGCCCCTCCCTAATGCGATCCTATATTCCAAATGTTATTTTCATAACTTTATTTATGGCTTAGTTATAGCTCTTTATGTGTTTTTGGTTATCGCCATTTTGTTGGCGTGCCAGTGGTCCGATTCCGCCCATCTTAACCTTCTTATGGTGCCAAGGAACACGTGTTCCAAGTATCATTAAGATATCTCAATTTTTACTCAAGTTACAGCTTGCACGGACGGACATCCGGATTTGAACTTTATTCGTAACCCTGATCACTTTGGTATGTTTAACCCTATATCTAACTCGTTTAGTTTTAGGATTTACAAACAACCGTTATGTGGACAAAACTATAATACTCTCTTAGTAACTTTTGTTGCGAGAGTATAAAAATGAATCGCAAAATGTGTTGCTAAGCGCATAGCTCGAGAACCGCTGAACCGATTTCGCAAATTCTTTGTTTAGAATGTTTTTAGAGGTACCGGGATGGTTCTTACGGAGATTAGAAAAATTGCCACAATTTTCTAATCACCCATACAAACAATTTGTGTCGTTAGTCTTGAAAAAAGTCGAGAAGGCCCAAACCGATCTGGCTAATTTTAGTTTTGAAATTTTTATGGAAGGCCAGGGAAGGATTATAAAGTAAGTATATGTATATCGAAAAATTGTGAGGAAGATAACAAGGAGATGATTTTATTTGAATTGACAACAAAATTATAAAAAAAAAATTTGGTCATTTGTTACTTTCTCCAATATACGATTAAAAAAATAAAAGTTTTGCGAGTATAACTGGCAGCCAATTGGAGATTTCAAAATTGTGGGATTTTTTATGGGACTTCAAAGCGGATATACAAAGTATCCGTGTTATTTGCGCTTATGGGATAGTAGAGCGGATGCTAAGCATTATACTCAACGGTCTTGGCATGAAAGAACAGAACTTTGTATCGGAAAAGAATACGTAAAATTTGAGCAAATTGTTGAAGCAGAAAAAGTTTTAATACCGCCTCTGCGCATTAAGTTAGGGTTGATGAAACAATTTGTTAAAAAACTGGAACAAACCTCAGAAGCTTTTGAATACTTAAAAAAGTTTTTCCCGAAGTTATCCGAAGCAAAGGTTAAAGCCGGGGTTTTTGTTGGTCCGTTGCTGGATCGTGTTCAAAAAGCGAGTTGGAACAGTTTCAAAGCAGTCGTTTCTGGATTCTTAGGAAATAACAAAGCCGAAAACTACGAAAACCTGGTTGAAAATATGCTAAAAAATGTTGAGGCCATGGGCTGCAGAATATCATACATATGCTGCATGCTCATTTAGATAAATTCAAAAACAACATGTGAGCGTATTCAGAAGAGCAAGGAGAACGGTTTCACCAGGACATTATGAGCTTCGAACAACGTTACCAAGGCCAATACAATGAAAACATGATGGGAGACTATATTTGGGGTTTATTAAGAGATAGTACCTATGAACATAAAAAAAAGTAAAAGTGTGCACTTTTAAGTTACTTTTTACTTTTTTGTAAGTTATTTTGATAGTAAAACTTAATTAAAATGTTTCAATTAAAAATTAAAACCACATATTTTAAAAAATATCGTTAAAACAGTGTCCTAAATAAAAAAGCAAACTTTTTCATGGCATATATATTTTTTTCGTCTAATTAAGACCTACACAATAGAAATTTACTACTTTGAAGTTATGGTCAAATTTCATGTTGACCCGTGTAATCAATGGATGTAAAAGTGTCCTTTGCGTGGCCAATTATGAAAGATATTCTCGATGAATCACAGTTTTGCTACTACCCCTTTGTAATGAGCAATTTATATTTTGAGTTTATTCTCTATTATTTTTGAGTTCTTCTTATACATTGTTTTAGCAGAACTTATACTGAAGTTTTCGCAGTGTTTTGGCATATTTTTTTGTTAATGTAATGGCATCTCTTTCCAATCTGATTTTCCACTTATACGGCCTTTTCTTATTTACTAGTTTTTCATAACTGCAAACTTAGTGCATTAAAAATGAAACTTTGTGATTTTTAAACTTACATAAAACGCCAAAAAAAATGATTAGTGCATAGAGCCTTTTGAGTAATTTTTCCTGGACCGAGTTTTTAGATTCATATACTTTGAAGTGAACGAATCAGATGGCTTATAAAATTATGTTATACAAGCAGACCGCTCTGGCTTCGCACGGGTTTAAACAAATATTTCAAAAGTTATAAGTTTTTACATACTTATACACACTCTTCCATACATATGTATGTACTTTCCCGATTCCCGACGATTTTCAGTTTCAGATTAAGATTCTCCATCACTGAGTCTTTTTAATACCCTCACCTGGGAACTATTTCTAGAAAGTTGATATTCATGCAATAAATATCGCCTATGTTACTCGGGATGAATCTAGCTTTCCAATGGTGAAAGTGGTTTTGAAATCAGCACAGTAGTTTTTGAGTTTATTCATTACAAACATACCTACAAATCTTTCCTCTTTATAATAGTATATAGTATATGTTATGAACCGATGTTTTTTGTTTTGCATCAGTAATATTAGGATGTCAACGAAATGTTATATACCACATTTGAGATTTTCAAGTAGTTCTTCAGTCTATGACCCACAGGTGAGAGACTAAGCGCATATTAAATTTTTTATACCAATCTCAGTCAGAACAACTCAAGGGATGGCTGCTTTGAGTTGTTCTGACGTTATTAGTTATTGAGTTAAGGGGTTAGGTGCGTTTCATTATTTGAAAAAAAGAAAAAAAAATGTTGTCTTATTAAAGACTACAACTGTTTAAATATTCTTCAACAATTTCAAATCGAACGATTAAAATTCTAAGAGATATACTCCTTGGAGGTGCCTCCCACCACCTTATATACCAAATTTGAGATTTTCAAGTAGTTCTTCAGTTTATGACCCACAGGTGAGCGACTAAGCGCATATTAAATTTTTTATACCAATCTCAGTCAGAACAACTCAAGGGATGGCTGCTTTGAGTTGTTCTGACGTTATTAGTTATTGAGTTAAGGGGTTAGGTGCGTTTCATTATTTGAAAAAAAGAAAAAAAAAATGTTGTCTTATTAAAGACTACAACTGTTTAAAATATTCTTCAACAATTTCAAATCGAACGATTAAAATTCTAAGAGATATACTCCTTGGAGGTGCCTCCCACCAGGCTACGGCCGTTTCAATTTAAAATTTTAAACGTGTTTAAATCAAAACTTCATTTGTTAAGTCGGTGGACACGATTTCTAGAAAAGTTATAGTATGTTTACATATGAAAATAATCTCGTTCAATAATTGTTTACATATAGCCAAATGAGATTATCAATTGTCAAATGTGTTGTATTTGTTGTTGTATTACACATTTTTCTCTCGCTGTCGCAATTTCTGTTTACATTTTCATTTGACATTTCGATAAAACTAGGAAAAACATCGAAAATCTAGTTGTATAAAACGAGATAATTTATAATCTCGGATTATCAAGAAAGGAGTTTTGTATGGTAAATCTCGTTTCTTAAATATTGATTGTCGAGTTTTCATTTAGTAAATTAGATTGTCTACGGCGTAGTTGCTGGGTATTTTGCGGTGCTCTTCCGATATAGTATGGTTTTCAGCTCTGCTCAAGACACTTTTTACTTTAAATAAACCCACAAATTTTCGATCGGGTTCATGTCTGGATTCTGAGCTAGAGTTTTTATAACATTCCGCAGTTATAGAGCATCCACATCTTCACAGAATAAGCCTTATGTTTTGGGTCATTATTCTAGTAAAATTTAAATTTCGGCTTGTTGTCTTCAATACAACACCACTTTTGAGTACTGCCTAACAAATAGGTTTTAAAATGCATCCATGGTATCGTCGATGAAATCCAAATAGCGAACCCCTTTGCGTGAAATACAACCCCGACAGACAGTTTGCCACACATAATGTTTCGATTTTTCAATGCTTTTAAAAGCTTTCTCCATACTTTATTTGATCCTTCTTTAGAATATCATCACTTTAGTCTCGTCAGAGATTATGACATCATCCCAAAAGGTAACTGGCTTTTCAGAATATAACGTAGCGAACGATAACCTACTTTCAATATTCTTAACGGATAGCAGTGGCTTTTTCCTTGCAACTTGTGATGTAAAGTCAATCCGGTTAGGAAGCTATTTTACAGTCTCATGGGAAAAAGTGACACCACGTTCATTCTGGAGATCAGTTACAAGGGCCCTTGTCGAAATTCGTGAGTTATTACGTATTTTTCTTAATAGATCAGATATTTTACGCGGCCGGCAACTGGAAAGTTTTGCTTTGTTTGTCTACTTAAACAAAACATTAATAGTAACTATTCGAAATTTTTATCGATCTGGTAATTATAGCACACCAACTGAGCCACATCAAACGAGGTTATTTTGCCAGGCATTTTTTTTTCAACAAACAATTGTTCGAATCACAATTTCGTCACTAACTTATAGCACATTAATAAAAAAAGTAGAAAAGGAATTGTAAAATTCGTAAAATTGTACGTTTGACGTTTCATACGGTAAAATCCTAGTTCCAGTGCCAAAACACTTTCCTGGCACATTAAATATTGAATGTTTGCGAATTTAGGTGTTTAAAATGTACTATTTTTGGAGAATTTCACCTATTTCTTTTTGCATATCCTTTTAAATATTCCATATAACCATTTCTGTGACAATAATTATAACATCTTAAGTCAAGAACACTTCTCCGACCTGCTGAATGGCAGTGAGAGTACAACACCAGGAGATGGCGAACCCGATCCCCCAATCGATGACGATGGAACAGATGTTCCATTACCCGACCATGAAGAAATTCGAATAGCAATTACCCGCTTGAAGAACAACAAAGCAGCGGGGGCCGATAGATTACCGGCAGAACTATTCAAATACGGCGGCGAAGAACTGATAAGGTGCATGCATCAGCTTCTTTGCAGAATATGGTCGGAAGAAAGCATGCCTGACGATTGGAATCTCAGTGTGCTCTGCCCAATCCATAAAAAGGGAGATCCCACAATCTGCGCCAATTACCGTGGCATCAGCCTCCTAAATATCGCATACAAGGTTCTATCGAGCGTTTTTTGTGAAAGACTAAAGCCCACCGTCAACTTGAAATTCGGGCTTGAAATTCGTTACTCAGGGGTCTCAGGAGTCGCTGATTACGAATTAAAAATGAGTTTTTAAAAATTCAAAATGGTTGTGGAAAGAATTTTAGGTATCAGTCGAAATTATTTTAGCGATTTGTCCTGATGGAGGTATACTTTACTCGAACGAATTCTGCTCCATGAAGTCTTCAGTGTACACTAAAGAAAAATATGGATAATTAATCTTATTTATTTTTGAAAAATATAATTTATTTAATAGTATATAATATATATATATATATAATATATTAATATATATAATATAATATATTTAATAGTTTTCTTTTTTCGAGCTATATCGAGTTCTTTTCTCTTCAAAAGATCTATGTAATGGATTTCTTTTGCGCTTGTTGTTTTGTCCTAGTGATTCTCTTTTTAGCATCCAGCAAAAATCTAGGAAAGCATGCTGCTTAAAAAACGAAGCCAAAAACTCCGCACTGTCCTTTGGCAAACCTAAGTCGCGTATGAGGTCATTCAATACAGGCTGTGAAACCAGCGTTAGGACTGGTTTTTTATTGTCTTCACTTTCAGAATAGTCAGTGTCGCTATCGTTATGGTCGCTCTCAGGCTCGTAATCATCCACATTCATCAATTCGTCATTTTTCACTGCGTTGATGCTCTCGAAATCAGTTCTTTCATTTTCTTTGTCAGATAAAATTGGAGCCTTTACTGATGTCACTATTTTATAGACGATGTTGTGTTTGTTTTTAACAGTGTAATTCTTTCTAATTTCATTTGAGCAAAAAAAGCAATCTTCTTTTGAAAGAGGTTTCTTCCATTCTGCTGGACTGGAAAATTTTATTGCTTTTTTGTTTTTCTTCCAACGGTTAAACATTGATTTACAAGAATTGCAAATTATATTGGGAACCCATGCATTCTCATCAATTTGTAAATAAAAAATTGCCTTGTACGTGACTTTGATGTCATCAGTAATTTTTGAATGGCAGTGAGAGTACAACACCAGGAGATGGCGAACCCGATCCCCCAATCGATGACGATGGAACAGATGTTCCATTACCCGACCATGAAGAAATTCGAATAGCAATTACCCGCTTGAAGAACAACAAAGCAGCGGGGGCCGATAGATTACCGGCAGAACTATTCAAATACGGCGGCGAAGAACTGATAAGGTGCATGCATCAGCTTCTTTGCAGAATATGGTCGGAAGAAAGCATGCCTGACGATTGGAATCTCAGTGTGCTCTGCCCAATCCATAAAAAGGGAGATCCCACAATCTGCGCCAATTACCGTGGGATCAGCCTCCTAAATATCGCATACAAAGTTCTATCGAGCGTATTGTGTGAAAGACTAAAGCCCACCGTCAACAAACTGATTGGACCTTATCAGTGTGGCTTTAGACCTGGAAAATCGACAACTGACCAGATATTCACCATGCGCCAAATCTTGGAAAAGACCCGAGAAAAGAGGATCGACACACACCACCTTTTTATCGATTTTAAAGCTGCTTTCGACAGCACGAAAAGGAGTTGCCTTTACGCCGCGATGTCTGAATTTGGTATCCCCGCAAAACTAATACGGCTGTGTAAATTGACGTTGAGCAACACCAAAAGCTCCGTCATGATTGGGAAGGACCTCTCCGAGCCGTTCGATACCAAACGAGGTTTCAGACAAGGTGACTCACTATCGTGCGACTTCTTTAACCTGATGCTGGAAAAAATTATAAGAGCTGCAGAGCTAAACCGAGAAGGTACAATCTTCTACAAGAGTGTACAGCTCCTGGCGTACGCCGATGATATTGATATCATCGGAAGCAACAACCGCGCCGTTTGTTCTGCTTTTTCCCGCATGGATAAGGAGGCGAAGCGAATGGGTCTGGAGGTGAATGAGGACAAGACGAAATATCTCCTGTCATCAAGCACCCAGTCGGCGCATTCGCGTCTTGGCTCCCACGTCACTGTTGACAGTCATAACTTCGAGGTCGTAGATAATTTCGTATACCTGGGAACCAGCATCAACAACACGAACAATGTCAGCCTCGAAATCCAGCGCAGAATAACTCTTGCCAACAGGTGCTACTTTGGACTGAGTAGGCAATTGAACAGTAAAGTCCTCTCTCGACGAACCAAAATCAAGCTCTACAAGTCGCTTATCATTCCCGTCCTGCTTTACGGTGCAGAAGCTTGGACGATGTCAACATCAGATGAGACGACACTAGGAGTTTTCGAGAGGAAAATTTTGCGCAAGATTTATGGTCCTCAGAACATTGGCAACGGCGAATACCGCAGACGATGGAACGATGAGCTGTACGAGTTATACGACGACATTGACATAGTTCAGCGAATAAAAAGACAGCGGCTACGCTGGCTAGGTCATGTTGTCCGAATGGACGAAAACACTCCAGCCCTGAAAGTGTTCGTTGCAGTACCCGCCGGAGGAAGCCGAGGAAGGGGAAGGCCTCCACTCCGTTGGAGGGACCAGGTGGAGAGCGACCTGGTTACACTTGGGATCTCCAACTGGCGCCGAACTGCGAAGGAGAGAGACAGGTGGCGCACTATCGTCGATTCGGCTATAACCGGCTAAACGGTTGCAACGCCAATCACATACATACAAGTCAAGTTAAGTCAAAATCGAGTTAAGGTCTTTGAAATGCACATTTTAACCCCATCCGTTTTCAAAATCTTCGTTTGTACAAAAAGTTATCACGGTTTACCTCTATATTTTTTGAGTTTATTTCACACGTCACAACTATGAAGTTTAAATGGAAGGTTCTTCTTTATTAAAATGGAAGGTGCAAATTTACTGAACCTACTACACATTAACTATGTGAGTAATGTTGTTTTTTATAGTGATGATTAGATTACGCAGCCACACAAAAAAAATTTTTGGTTCTGACCTGGGGGTCTCACTATGTAGATTTTATGTGTTTTGGGTCGCTGAATCCGAATCCGAGGTCCATTTAACCCCATCAGTTCAGGATTTTGACATAACCTCAAAAAACCAATATGGCGGACACGTTTTCGAAAAATTCATCGGATTCGCTTGAAATTCGTTACTCGGGGGTTTTTGGGGTCGCTGATTACGAATTTGAAGTCAGTTTTTGAAAATTCAAAATGGCGGATCCAATATGGCGGACACTTTTTTGAAAAATTCATCAAATTCACTTAAAATTCGTTACTCGGGGGTTTTTGGGGTCGCTGATTACGAATTTGAAGTCAGTTTTTGAAAATTCAAAATGGCGGATCCACTATGGCGGACGACTTTTTTAAAAATTCATAGGATTCGCTTGAAATTCGTTACTCAGGGGTCTCAGGAGTCGCTGATTACGAATTAAAAATGAGTTTTTAAAAATTCAAAATGGTTGTGGAAAGAATTTTAGGTATCAGTCGAAATTATTTTAGCGATTTGTCCTGATGGAGGTATACTTTACTCGAACGAATTCTGCTCCATGAAGTCTTCAGTGTACACTAAAGAAAAATATGGATAATAAATCTTATTTATTTTTGAAAAATATAATTTATTTAATAGTATATAATATATATATATATATATAATATATTAATATATATAATATAATATATTTAATAGTTTTCTTTTTTCGAGCTATATCGAGTTCTTTTCTCTTCAAAAGATCTATGTAATGGATTTCTTTTGCGCTTGTTGTTTTGTCCAAGTGATTCTCTTTTTAGCATCCAGCAAAAATCTAGGAAAGCATGCTGCTTAAAAAACGAAGCCAAAAACTCCGCACTGTCCTTTGGCAAACCTAAGTCGCGTATGAGGTCATTCAATACAGGCTGTGAAACCAGCGTTAGGACTGGTTTTTTATTGTCTTCACTTTCAGAATAGTCAGTGTCGCTATCGTTATGGTCGCTCTCAGGCTCGTAATCATCCACATTCATCAATTCGTCATTTTTCACTGCGTTGATGCTCTCGAAATCAGTTCTTTCATTTTCTTTGTCAGATAAAATTGGAGCCTTTACTGATGTCACTATTTTATAGACGATGTTGTGTTTGTTTTTAACAGTGTAATTCTTTCTAATTTCATTTGAGCAAAAAAAGCAATCTTCTTTTGAAAGAGGTTTCTTCCATTCTGCTGGACTGGAAAATTTGATTGCTTTTTTGTTTTTCTTCCAACGGTTAAACATTGATTTACAAGAATTGCAAATTATATTGGGAACCCATGCATTCTCATCAATTTGTAAATAAAAAATTGCCTTGTACGTGACTTTGATGTCATCAGTAATTTTGTTTCGCAATGAACTAACTTCGTACTTGCAGCAGATATAACAAAACACATCGATTACTATCGCAGTTGTGACATAGATTGTTACTTTGTCTTGTCGCAGTATACTCTACATTAGCCAAGTTTCCCACCAATGAAGAGCTGCAGTTGTTGGATGACGACGCCTGAGAGCCTGCTTTCTCACTCTCAACCGCCGATACTGGGGTTCCGAGTCCCTGCATCGTAACACGTTTCTTACGCGGGTCTGCCATGACGGCATCAAAGCCGTTATCCAGGGACTTAGCCGGATAGCGGACAATCTCCGTTGCCCACCGTCACCACGTGGAGGTGCCCTGGATGCAGACACACGCAAGATCCAATTACTCAGCATAGGACTTAAGCAAAATGTACTCTTCTCAAACAAAGAACCGAAATAAGATTTATTATCCATATTTTTCTTTAGTGTATCCGCCATTTTGAATTTTCAAAAACTGACTTCAAATTCGTAATCAGCGACCCCAAAAACCCCCGAGTAACGAATTTTAAGTGAATTTGATGAATTTTTCAAAAAAGTGTCCGCCATATTGGATCCGCCATTTTGAATTTTCAAAAACTGACTTCAAATTCGTAATCAGCGACCCCAAAAACCCCCGAGTAACGAATTTCAAGCGAATCCGATGAATTTTTCGAAAACGTGTCCGCCATATTGGTTTTTTGAGGTTATGTCAAAATCCTGAACTGATGGGGTTAAATGGACCTCGGATTCGGATTCAGCGACCCAAAACACATAAAGTCTACATAGTGAGACCCCCAGGTCAGAACCAAAAAATTTTTTTGTGTGGCTGTGTTATTGAACCAAATATTAGCATAATGTATTGCACTGCGCCTAGCTCAGATTCGGAAAGTGAAGTTGTAAGTACTATACATACTCTTTTATTGGTATATAAAATTAAATTAATAGAATACTATAAAAAGAGTAAAAAACGAAGAAATCCTCGTAGTAGACCACATCAGTTCCAACATACCAATGAGCATTATCTATACTTCTTAGTACCTTATTTAGGAAGCGCTAAATGCAGGCAATACAGTTTTGACTTCAGCAACCCCATAGTTGAGCTCCATAGGCCAATTGGCTTTAGTACTTGATTATATATAAACAGCTTGTTTGCGATTGAAAGTGTGGATCTCCTACCGACCAGATGGTAAAACTTAGCAAATTCGACTTGTAGAGTTTGATTTTTGTTCGTCGAGAGAGGACTTTACTTTTCAATTGCCTACTCAGTCCAAAGTAGCACCTGTTGACAAGAGTGATTCTGCGTTGGATTTCAAGGCTGACATTGTTGGTGTTGTTAATGCTGGTTTTCAGATAAACGAAATTATCTACAACTTTAAAGTTATGACTGTCAACAGTGACGTGGGAGCCAAAACGCGAGTGCGCTGACTGTTTGTTTGATGACGAGAGATATTTCGTCTTGTCCTCATTCACCACCAGACCCATACGCTTCGCTTCTTTATCTAGCCTGGAAAACGCAGAACAAACGGCGCGGTTGTTGATTCCGATGATATCAATATCGTCGGCATACGCCAGGAGCTGTACACTCTTGTAGAAGATTGTACCTTCTCTATTTAGCTCTTCAGCTCGTATTATGTTTTCCAGCAATAGATTGAAGAAGTCGCACGATAGTGAGTCACCCTGTCTGAAGCCTCGTTTGGTATCGAACGGCTCGGAGAGGTCCTTCCCGATCCTGAAGGAGCTTTTGGTGTTGCTCAACGTCAGCTTACATAGCCGTATTAGTCTTGCAGGGATACCAAATTCAGACATCGCGGCATAAAGGCAGCTCCTTTTCGTGCTATCGAAGGCAGCTTTAAAATCGATAAAAAGATGGTGAGTATCGATTCTTCTCTCGGGTCTTTTCCAAGGTTTGGCGCATGGTGAATATCTGGTCCATTGTAGATTTTCCAGGTCTAAAGCCACACTTATAAGGTCCAATCAGTTCGTTGACGGTGGGCTTTAGTCTTTCACACAATACGCTCGACAAAACCTTATAGGCGATATTGAGGAGACTTATACCACGGTAGTTGGCGCAGATTGTGGGGTCTCCCTTCTTATGAATTGGGCAGAGCACACTAAGATTCCAATCGTCAGGCATGCTTTCTTCCGACCATATTCTACAAAGAAGCTGATGCATGCACCTTATCAGTTCTTCGCCACCGTATTTGAATATCTCGGCCGGTAATCCATCGGCCTCCGCCGCTTTGTTGTTCTTCAAGCGGATAATTGCTATTCGAATTTCTTCATGGTCGGGTAATGGAACATCTATTCCATCGTCATCGATTGGGGAATCGGGTTCGCCATCTCCTGGTGTTGTACTTTCACTGCCATTGAGCAGGTAGGAGAAGTGTTCCCTCCATAATCCCAGTATGCTCTGGACATCCGTTACCAGATTACCTCCTCGGTCCCTACATGATAATGCTCCGGTCTTGAAACCCTTCTGTAAATCGCCTCATCTTTTCATAAAATTTTCGAGCATTAAAATTACTCTTTTACTGCAATTAATTATTTGGGGTACTCACAATATGTCATAAAGTTATAAGTCATAAACAAAAATTAAGACAAAATACAATGGTTGTGAACACGTCGTTATAAATTTGTTGTCGTGCATCTCTTAAAAAAAAAATTATTAATTACAAATGCCAAGGAGAGGTGAACATTTTTAAATAATGGATGCGCTGTGCAAGAATCAGCATTAAACCTGATACTTGACTCAAGTGAGTTTAACCATTATAAGCAAGTCTCACTTTGATATTAATTTACGTAAAAATTAATTTCCAGGCGACGACGAAGATGCGGACGAAATGTTTGAAATTTTTTCATTGAGTTTACTTTGTTTATTAAACACTCGAATACCAAAGTCATCCCAATGGCGACATAATAACTTTGATGACAACCGTTTCAACGAAATGATTCGTGTTCGCCCGGACGAATTTCGCCGCATACTAAATTATGTATATAAAGGACGATAGTGTATTTAACACTAATTCTAGTGGACTTCCTTTAGATTTACAATTAAAAATAGTTCTATTTAGGTTGGGATCTTCCGGAGATGGATTATAATCCATTATATATATTACGGTTGATGAAACAATTTATTAAAAAACTGGGTCAAACCTCAGAAGCTTTTGAATACTTAAAAAAGTTTTTCCCGAAGTTATCCGAAGCAAAGGTTAAAGCCGGGGTTTTTGTTGTTCCGTTGCTGGATCGTATTCAAAAAGAGAGTTGGAACAGTTTCAAAGCAGTCGTTTCTGGATTCTTAGGAAATAACAAAGCCGAAAACTACGAAAACCTGATTGAAAATATGCTAAAAAATGTTGAGGCCATGGGCTGCAGAATATCATACATATGCTGCATGCTCATTTAGATAAATTCAAAAACAACATGGGAACGTATTCAGAAGAGCAAGGAAAACGGTTTCACCAGGACATTATGAGCTTCGAACAACGTTACCAAGGCCAATACAATGAAAACATGATGGGAGACTATATTTGGGGTTTATTAAGAGATAGTACCTATGAACATAAAAAATAGTAAAAGTGTGCACTTTTAAGTTACTTTTTACTTTTTTGTAAGTTATTTTGATAGTAAAACTTAATTTAAATGTTTCTTTAAGTGATTTCATTTTCAATTAACAAATAAAACCACATATTTTAAAAAATATCGTTAAAACGGTGTCCTAATTAAAAAAGCAAACTTTTTCATGGCATATATTTTTTTCGTTTAATTTTCTGCTTTAAAGTTATGGTCAAATTTTGTGTTGACCCGTGTTATCTATACGAAAGGTTGCTTCATTGTTTGGCGTGGGTGATGGGGGCACTATTCAAATTATAACTAAGCACGTATTTAAGCGTTTTTGAAGATTTTTTTTTTAGAAAACTACTGAATATTTTTGAATAGTTTTATTATCATATTATTCAGTGACATTTCAAATATGTTTTACAAAAAATCAGTTTTACAAAATGTCGAAAATCAACGAAGTTGCAGCCACTTGAAGTAGGCACTCAACGGAATTCCGCACATTGCGGTGTCCCGGATATAAGATCGTAGAATCATCTGAAACACATGGGATAAAAAAAAATTAGTTCTTTAGAAGTATATCTCCCAGCCAACGGTGCCCTTTTAAAAGAAAATTTTTTTTTCATTTTTTCAACGGTCGGTGAAGGTAAAAAGTACGTTTTTAGCCCTAAAAATGCGCCATTTTGTGGCTGTAAAATCGAATAGAAGCAAAAAATAAATAAAATGGGACCGTTGGCTGGGAGTCAATTCTATGTTGCACAAGTGTGCAAAATTTCAATACGATCGGTGCATAACTTTTTGAGTTATCGTGGACACCGACTTCAGAAAAGGCGTTTCGAGAAAAACGCGTTCAAAGTTTTGGGATTCGTCAAATCTTTTCACATATTCGTGAGCACTTGGGCCGGTGGTGACTTTCATCTTTCTCCGAATGAGCTGAAATTTTGAGACAACATTCTTCAATAGTTGTACATTCGATTTAACAAATAAAAAAAAAATGATTTTTTAAACATGTTGCTTCTTTGAATTTATCAACTGACTAGCTGATCCCGCAGTCGTTGCCCTGCGTGAAAGCATTTGTTTTGAAAAGTAAAGAGTGTTGTTGAGAAGTGTTATTTTGCGATTTATTTGCGATTTTTCTACATATGTTTCACCTAACGCAGCTTGATATACAACATTCTTTGTTTCTGCTCCGGGGCGTAAATGTACAGAGAAGATGGTTTTCCAACTCGTGAACACTCCACTTATAGCTCGCCGTGTGAAAAACATGGCATTTCCAGATTTACCACACATTTCCAGTGACTGTCTTTGTGACCTGTTGATCGCATATGTAAGTCTCACTGGAAACTGAATAGGTTTGAACTGAAATGGCGAATCTTTGGAACTCAAAGGGATTCGTGAAATCAATCACTCTGCGCCCTTGTAAGTCCCTTGCAAAATTCTTCCAACTATCACATTATTCGATAGCTGCGTCACAATCAGTCAGGTTCAATTACACAGTTTCGGCGCATGAAGATTGTGAACCATAATAATGACAGATCCATCTTTGAGACGCAAAGTATGCGGTGCCATGCCAGACAAATCCAAAGAAATTCTTCTGGATAATTCACGGCTTTGTCTTCAATTTCATCACAATCGATAGATTTGTATGAACACAAATCTTCCGGAATTTGACTTTGAATCGTATAGTTTAAGTCATCGACATCGGTATTTTTGGCAGCTAAAATTGCGCGTTTGCTCAACCAATCGTAGTTACTTATAATATTGGCCAATGTATTCAGATATACATTCAGGTGGAATTGATATCAAACTATTGAAAAATCAACCGGAATTTGCCCATTCCCAACTTTTAACAGTTCTTCTGCTATCCTATTGCAGGAACTCTCGTATATTCATGGTCAATCGTGTGGTTTTCACGTACCGCCACAAATACGATGACTTGAGACATGCATTCAATTCATCCGCCGCTGTTGATTTTGGAATAACAAGAAGTATTTGTCGAAAATCGCCTGTTAACGGTATCATTGCGCAACCAAAGCGACGATTATTATTCCACAGATCTTTCATTGTTCTGTCAAGTGCTTCTAGAGAATTGCACTTATCTCATATTATTTTTACCTGCACTTGGTATTTACGTAAACTGAATATTATGTCAAAAGAATTACCGTAAAACGAAAATAAGGTAAACTAACCTACTTATTTAATTAATAATCTACATGAAAACAAAAAAAAAAAAAATAATTACTGCGAAACTATTAGAAACAAAGTAAGATACTAAAACAAAAAAATATCTACTATATAGAAAACAACTACAAAATGAAAATGTGTTTAAAAAGTATTATTACGATGATAATATATCGCAAAAACAAACTAGCGCTGCGTTCGACCGTTCAGTACGGAGCCGACCGCGCGAGTGAGCCGTAGAGCTACACCACCCTCCGGCGCGCCCGCAAACCCCGCTTCCAGCCCGCCGGCCAGCGCAGCGCAGAATGCGAGTTGATTTTGTTTCGGAGTTATTTATTTGTAATATTATCCTTTAAGTTGTACGTTGAAATTAAGTGTCGTCAAAGACAATTTTATTCAGAATTAAATACTCTTAACCAACAACACATTTATTTGGATAAATATTAATATTATTATGTCAATACAACTCTAACAAATAATTTCGACCAAATTAGTTATCACAAAAACGGTACTCACGGACTTTTTTAGATCATTTAAAGATAAATAATTCTTTCATACATAACTTTTGTGTATCTTGAACCGCTTTCGCAGCGCAAGGAACGGAAGCACTCAAAGATTAAAAATTTCCCCCGTTTTTACACATTTACCACTGTTTCTTCGTTCCTATTATTATATAAATGGACTATCCAACACAATTCGAACCAGTAGTTTCGCGTTCAAACAAACAAACAAACTCTTCAGCTTTATAGTATTAGTATAGATTCTAGTTAATTTGGGCAAATCAGTAATCAGTTTGTCTCTATCAGCTATAGCTTTCATAATATAGCTTTTTACACCCTCCACTTAACTTATGAGCTGAAAAAATATGGTTATACTAAGTACCCTTGTTTTTGTGTCTCTGGGATAGCAGATCCAAGCAACAACATTGGCGGCGAAAATATTGGCGTAAAGGTTAAGGCTCTGAATCGCGATGGGGAATGTTTTGCATATATTTGCAGCAAAATGCCTAATCTAAGTAGAGATAAGATTAGAACAGGAGTTTTTGACAATAAGGCAGTTTATGAATGACAACGATTTTGATAAGTCAATGACCGAAACTGAACGAAATGTGTGAGCATCATTCGTGCAAGTTATAAAAAAATTTCTTGTTAAATAATAAAGCTCCAAAATATGTTCAATTAGTGGAGAATATGCTGTATAAGTTCAGAGACCTTGGTTGCAACTGAGTATTAAAATCTATTATTTGCACAGTCACTTGGACCGATTTCCCGAAAATTTGGGTAATTTAAGAGAAGAACAAGGAGAAAGGTTCAATAAGATATCAAAATTATGGAGAATCGGTACCAGGGAAGATGGGATACACATATGATGGCAGACAACTGTTTGAATTTGCATTTTGATGGAAAAAAAATTGGGAAAAAACTCACAGACGGTCATTATTGGAGGTTATAAGTGGAGCGTATAAAAAAGCTATATCATGAAGCTGATAGAGACAAACTTATTACAGATTTGAATTCAGCGCACCCAAATTAGCTAGAATCAGTTGATAAATTCAAAGAAGCAAATTGAGTATTGGCCTGTGTAATCAATACGAAATAATAGCATGACTGCCGATTAAATACATACATATTGAAAAATTTTCCGAGTTCCCGCTCGTTCACAAACGAGTGTCAACTCGGCACTCTGTTAAAACAAGCATATATGCTTGTGGTTAGAGTGTCGCGAAAGGCTCGTTCTTTTTGAACATGTCTCCTAGCGGTCAGTACATGTATTCATACTGAAAAGTTTGATCAAACAAAATCAGACTGGACGTTCGAGTGTGCACGAAAATGGTGTACCCGTTGCAGCTCTCTGGTATGCATTATAGATCATACACTTATGGTTCCTGGTTACACGCACATGGAGTGCGATAGTGATCATGCATCGATGGAGAAAACGAAAAACAAATCTTCAATAAAAATCCATCATTCCCGTGATTGGTATCAATTGATAACAGTTGGAGTAAAGAAAAAAAATTTGGTTAACGAAATCAGATATTTCAGATTTCGCACACGCACCAAAAACAAAAAAATATTTACTTGAAGAAAAGTTTATAATAACGGTGATAAATTCAGTCGACACATTAAATGGTTCCGATTTACTAAGGCTTATTAGAAAATATATTTTAAAACATTTTCAGTGCAGACTGTCCTTTCCAGGGACCGTAATCATTATAAGTTTTATTATAAAAATCACTAAATAATGATTATATATTGATTTTTATGATTTTCTTCAGAGTTAATGATTAATTTTGAGTAATTTGTAAAAAATCATAAATAATCATCATTTTTGAGCAAAAAAAAAAAATAAAAATCATAAATAATCATTATTTTTGAGCAAAAAAATAAAAGTCATAAATTATCATTATATTTGATTTTTATATTTTTTGCTCGAAATAAAACTCACTTTTGGATTACAAGTTTGTTATTAAATTTTTGTTACTATGTTTTCATGTCTTTTTTTACGACATAAATTCAAAGACGGTCGCATTGAAAAAGTGCTCATGAGCATATATCAGCTTGAAGTTAATAATACTAATCGCGAAATCCATTTAAGCGCTGTAGTTTTTTAGTTATTGTGCTACAATCGTGCGGTGTACTGGATTCGAAAACTGATTTTGTCTCTCCCCTGGCAATTCATATAACGTATACTATTCATTTAATTTATTTGCCTTTATTGTCCTAAATAACTAATACTGTGATAATTAAAGTGAAATAACACAACAATGGTACACAGACGGATCAAAGACAGCAGTTGGTATAGGCGCCGGCATAACGGGGCAACGCCTAAAGCTGTCTTTATCCATAGGCCATTTCCCCAGCATCTTCCAAGCTGAAGTCTATGCCATTACCAAGTGTGTAGAGGTAATATTGGACAGGGGCTATCATAAGGAACGCATAGCCATTATCAGCGATAGCCAAGCAGCTCTTCAGGCACTATCATCCTTCGAGGTGGACTCGGGGCTGGTCATGGACTGCATAGATACTTTGAACAGGATTTGCAGAAACAGCATAACCCTAGCTTGGGTTCCAGGGCAAAGGAATACAGGGAAACGAATTCGCGGACCAACTAGAAAGGAAGGCCCCGGCCACCAGCCCAATCGGGCCAAAGCCCTTTATTGCGGTTGGTCGGCATGTTCTTACAACCCGCCTGAAAGAGGAGGAGGCAGCAAGCAGGAATCGCTGTTGGTTGCACATGCAGGGACTTCGTCACTCCAAACTGTTCCTGGGAGGATACAATCAGAAAGGATTCAAACAGTTAATGGCGCTCCCCAGGCCACTATATACCGGCCACTGCAGACTACGATGTCATTTACACAAAATGAGAATCCACTCGTCGGATCTTTGCCGATTTTGTGATTCAGAGCACCTACTCCTTGACTGCCCGGCGATCGCGAAGGAAAGGGGACAGATAATTGGGGCTCTATATCCCCAAAGAGGAAGTATCGCATGCATCAGCCCTGCAACACTATTAAGATTTCTTAACGTGACGAGGTTGGAGGGGGTGCTGTGATAACTGGGGGTGCTGTCATGAGCTGCTTGAGTCTTGATAATTACTTGCGAGAGGTTCTGAACACCTCCAGCCATCATACATTACATACATACAGTCACTCACATTGAAAGTCGGGCAAGCGCAAAACAAAATTTCTACTTATAATAAAATTGTAATGAAAAAAGATTTTCAACTCGATCTTTTTCTATTTTATTAAAAAAAAGTCTTACTGTTAAAAAACAACAAAATTATATATTCAAAAAAACATAAAACTTAACGCATGTAACAAAAACTGTACTAAGGCCACTTTTTCGCCTCACATTGAAAGTCGGGCAAACTGTATTTCTAGAAAATGTAACGGTAAATGTTCCGTTATATATATTCGAAATTTAATTATAAGCCTGAAGATTTGTCAATTGGAAATCGTAAGCCAGTCAGTGAAGTTTAAGTGAGTATTTTTTTAAAATGTCGCGTAAAATTAAACAGTCTACTTTGGTTGAGCGCAATTTAGTCATACATCACCATTTACAAGGAAAAACGGAGCGTGAAATAGCAAATTTTGTGAAGAAAAGCAAATCCACAGTCCACGATATTATTACGAGATATAATCGAAATGGATTGGTTTAAGAGAAATAAAACAAAGGCCTTTTACTTCTGCACCCAAACTAGCTGCAATGGTCGAGGAATCTTCTGGTAGTAAGGTAACCCAGAAACTATAAGAAGAGTATTACGAAAAAATGAGTTCCATGGTCGAGTAGCAAGAAAAAAGCCCCTAATTAGCAAAAAAAATCAACATGATCGACTTGAATTCGCTCGAAAATTTATGGATAAAGATTTCTCATATTGGAGAACGGTAAATATTGACAATAAGAACGTTTCTATAAATCTAAGGTCGATTTTTTAGGTATTATTTACAGACGAGAGTATATTTAATTTATTCGGATGTGATGGAAGAGGTAAAGTGTGGCGTAAAATAAATCAAGAACTTGATGCCAAAAATTTAAGGAAAACAGTGAAGCACGGTGGTGGCTCAGTAATGGTCTGGGGGTGTATGGCAGCTTCAGGAGTTGGAAATTTGCATATTATAGATGGCATAATGAACAAATATGTATATTTGGCGATTTTGAAGAATAATTTGAAAGAAAGCGTGCAAAAACTTGGTATTGAAAACAACTTTCAGTTTTATCAGGACAACGACCCAAAACATTCGGCGCTTGATGTAAGAAGTTGGTTGTTGTATAACTGCCCAAAAGTAATCAAAACCCCTGCGCAAAGCCCTGACCTCAATGTAATTGAACATTTGTGGGACGAATTAGGACGCAGGATGCAGAACAGGATGTGCACATCGAAGGAACAGTTGAAGAATGCTTTACAAGAGGAGTGGAACAAGATTAGTCCGAATATGTGCAAAAATCTGGTTGAATCAATGCCGAGAAGACTACAAGCAGTAGAAAATCGAAAAGGTGGAGCCACAAAATACTAAAAATTATTTTTTTTGTGTGCAAACTTTTAAATACTTATGTCTTTTACGTCTTGCCCGACTTTCAATGTGAGGCGAAAAAGTGGCCTTAGTACAGTTTTTGTTACATGCGTTAAGTTTTATGTTACTTTGAATATATAATTTTGTTGTTTTTTAGCAGTAAGACTTTTTTTTAATAAAATAAAAAAAGATCGAGTTGAATATCTTTTTTCATTACAATTTTATTATAAGTTGAAATTTTGTTTTGCGCTTGCCCGACTTTCAATGTGAGTGACTGTATATAAATATCTATATATATGTATGTAAAAATAAATTAGATCAGGTTGGCCAGACTCTCCCCATGCCAAATCTTTTTTTGGAAGGGCAGAGAATATATTACGTCTTTAAAAAGTCAGAAATGTTTCTGAAAGATCTTAAGATTTTATAATTAATATTTATTTCATTTATTTAGGATAGAGAGAGAATTTATTGATTTTTTACTATCGCAACAAAGTTGCTAAGAGAGTATTATAGTTTTCTTCACATAACGGTTGTTTGTAACACCCAAAACTAAACGAGTTTGATATAGGGTTATTTATACCAAAGTGATCCGGGTGAAGAGTGGAGTTCAAATACAGATATCTGTCTGTCTGTCCGACCGTGTGTGCAAGCTGTAACTTGAGTAAAAATTAAGATATCTTGATGAAACTTGGCACCATAGGAAGGTTGCTTTCGAAGATGAGCAAAATCGGACCACTGTCACGCCCACAAAATGGCGAAAATCGAAAACAAATAAAGTGCCATAACTAAGCCTTAATTAAAGCTATGGAAATAAAATTTGGTACAAAGGATCGCACTATGAAGGGGCATATATGGATGGACATATTACTTCTTTAACCTCTACAAGTCCCTAATCATTCCCGTCCTACTTTATGGTACTGTATCGTGGACTACGTCAACATCCGATGATACCATTCTAGAGATGTTTTGGTAGTTGGATTGGTGGTAGTTTTTTATTCGGTGAGTGATCATTTGGGAATTCGGAGTTTCCAATATATGAGGTCCTCGTCGATGATTACATTTTATTAGCAATCAGAAAGCCAGTAAAAAATTCGTACAGGTTTTGTACAAATCCATTGTGAAGGAAGGTGGAAAGTTGAAAAACGATATCGTAATTACGTTATTGTTGGTCGATATATAATCTATAATCTGCGAGTTATATATATCTTTATATATACCAGCTGATGTTTTGCCGGCTTATGCTGTTGAATAAAACATATGTATTAGCGAAAGAGATCATGTGTAGAAGTTCATGTAAGTGAGGAAAGTTTTTGATTGTCATTCACTTGGGAGTGGCCAGAAACGATTCTACTCCACATGGTTCAAGCAGCTTCTGGTTTTAGACCACGTATCCTCTGGGTTGCCAACAAACAGCCGTTTGGAGGCGAGCTAAAGTTCTGCGGTAGTGCGTAGGGTATGGAACCAACCACATAAAAACGAAGTACCAATGAAAAATCGAGGGAAGCTTCGGATGAGAAACCTCCCTTTTGATAAAGACCCTGCAAACGATTTAAGGATAGTGTCTTTGGCATAACAGTCGGGAAATTCAGCCTCCATGACGAAACATTGTCAAACGGTCTGAGGTTGATCGACTTCGCTGAGGCCTGAAATATTGTCGTCTGTAGTACCAGATTCCTGCACAAGAAAATACATCAAGCAACATGACTATCTCTTGATCGAAACACGCCTAACCAAATAATTAATGTTGTGATAGACGTGCGTAGGCTCCGAGGACCAAATATAGACTCTAACCATTATCTGATAGCAGCGAAGATACGCACCCGCCTCTGTGCAGCAAAGGACGTCGAAGAGCTGCAATCGCAACAGACAGCCAAGAAATTCTCTCTCTGAGAGCACTCGTCAGCACAACACGTGCGGAATGGGATAGATACCGAGAGCTGAAGAGGGAAGCGCGACGAATTTGCAGACAAAATAATAAGTCCATTGAAAGTTTGAAAACCTTAATATTAGGTATATGGTTGGTAGTGGAATTTATGACCCGATTTCACTAATTTTTGGCACGGAGATATATTATTAGAAGAAAAATATTCCTTCTGAATTTCTTCAAAATATCTGAGAGACGTATCTATATTTTCGGTAAAAAATTTATTCGAAGCATTGAGGTCCTCATGTTCGATATATGAGGCCTTGGCCCGATTTCAGCGATTTTTAGAAGGCCGCACATACATAATTGCAGTATTTGGGCAAAGTTCTGTTCTGATATCATCACTAGTGCTTACTTTATATACTGTAAGGTAAACGATTCAGATCGACTTCAAAGTTCTGGTATATGAGAAATAGACGTGGTTGTAAACCGATTTGGACTATTTTCATAAAATATCATTGGGATGCCAGGAGATTGTTATGAACCGAATTTCATTGAAATCGGACGAGAAGTTTCGGATATATGGTTCTTGACCCATATGTGAGCGGAGCCGCGCCTATTTCAAAATTTGTATACCAATTTGAGTTCAGCTCTTTAAGGTTTCTAAAATTTTTCCTTAATGAATTAAAGCAATTTTAGTAGTTTTCAACATAACCTTTGTATAGGAGGTGGGCGTGGATATAGTCCGATTTCCTCCATTTTAGAACTACATATATAAGGAAGGAGCTAAAAGAAACGACTCTAGAGAGTTTGGTTGATATGGCTTTAGAGGTTTACGAGATATGTACAAAAAACTTAACAGGGGAGGGGCCACTTTTACAAAATATACAACCAAATATGCCCCTTCTTACTGCGATCATTTGTACTAAATTTTTTTTTAAAACTGAACGAAATGTGTGAGCATCATTCGTGCAAGTTATAAAAAAATTTCTTGTTAAATAATAAAGCTCCAAAATATGTTCAATTAGTGGAGAATATGCTGTATAAGTTCAGAGACCTTGGTTGCAACTGAGTATTAAAATCTATTATTTGCACAGTCACTTGGACCGATTTCCCGAAAATTTGGGTAATTTAAGAGAAGAACAAGGAGAAAGGTTCAATAAGATATCAAAATTATGGAGAATCGGTACCAGGGAAGATGGGATACACATATGATGGCAGACAACTGTTTGAATTTGCATTTTGATGGAAAAAAAATTGGGAAAAAACTCACAGACGGTCATTATTGGAGGTTATAAGTGGAGCGTATAAAAAAGCTATATCATGAAGCTGATAGAGACAAACTTATTACAGATTTGAATTCAGCGCACCCAAATTAGCTAGAATCAGTTGATAAATTCAAAGAAGCAAATTGAGTATTGGCCTGTGTAATCAATACGAAATAATAGCATGACTGCCGATTAAATACATACATATTGAAAAATTTTCCGAGTTCCCGCTCGTTCACAAACGAGTGTCAACTCGGCACTCTGTTAAAACAAGCATATATGCTTGTGGTTAGAGTGTCGCGAAAGGCTCGTTCTTTTTGAACATGTCTCCTAGCGGTCAGTACATGTATTCATACTGAAAAGTTTGATCAAACAAAATCAGACTGGACGTTCGAGTGTGCACGAAAATGGTGTACCCGTTGCAGCTCTCTGGTATGCATTATAGATCATACACTTATGGTTCCTGGTTACACGCACATGGAGTGCGATAGTGATCATGCATCGATGGAGAAAACGAAAAACAAATCTTCAATAAAAATCCATCATTCCCGTGATTGGTATCAATTGATAACAGTTGGAGTAAAGAAAAAAAATTTGGTTAACGAAATCAGATATTTCAGATTTCGCACACGCACCAAAAACAAAAAAATATTTACTTGAAGAAAAGTTTATAATAACGGTGATAAATTCAGTCGACACATTAAATGGTTCCGATTTACTAAGGCTTATTAGAAAATATATTTTAAAACATTTTCAGTGCAGACTGTCCTTTCCAGGGACCGTAATCATTATAAGTTTTATTATAAAAATCACTAAATAATGATTATATATTGATTTTTATGATTTTCTTCAGAGTTAATGATTAATTTTGAGTAATTTGTAAAAAATCATAAATAATCATCATTTTTGAGCAAAAAAAAAAAATAAAAATCATAAATAATCATTATTTTTGAGCAAAAAAATAAAAGTCATAAATTATCATTATATTTGATTTTTATATTTTTTGCTCGAAATAAAACTCACTTTTGGATTACAAGTTTGTTATTAAATTTTTGTTACTATGTTTTCATGTCTTTTTTTACGACATAAATTCAAAGACGGTCGCATTGAAAAAGTGCTCATGAGCATATATCAGCTTGAAGTTAATAATACTAATCGCGAAATCCATTTAAGCGCTGTAGTTTTTTAGTTATTGTGCTACAATCGTGCGGTGTACTGGATTCGAAAACTGATTTTGTCTCTCCCCTGGCAATTCATATAACGTATACTATTCATTTAATTTATTTGCCTTTATTGTCCTAAATAACTAATACTGTGATAATTAAAGTGAAATAACACAACAATGGTACACAGACGGATCAAAGACAGCAGTTGGTATAGGCGCCGGCATAACGGGGCAACGCCTAAAGCTGTCTTTATCCATAGGCCATTTCCCCAGCATCTTCCAAGCTGAAGTCTATGCCATTACCAAGTGTGTAGAGGTAATATTGGACAGGGGCTATCATAAGGAACGCATAGCCATTATCAGCGATAGCCAAGCAGCTCTTCAGGCACTATCATCCTTCGAGGTGGACTCGGGGCTGGTCATGGACTGCATAGATACTTTGAACAGGATTTGCAGAAACAGCATAACCCTAGCTTGGGTTCCAGGGCAAAGGAATACAGGGAAACGAATTCGCGGACCAACTAGAAAGGAAGGCCCCGGCCACCAGCCCAATCGGGCCAAAGCCCTTTATTGCGGTTGGTCGGCATGTTCTTACAACCCGCCTGAAAGAGGAGGAGGCAGCAAGCAGGAATCGCTGTTGGTTGCACATGCAGGGACTTCGTCACTCCAAACTGTTCCTGGGAGGATACAATCAGAAAGGATTCAAACAGTTAATGGCGCTCCCCAGGCCACTATATACCGGCCACTGCAGACTACGATGTCATTTACACAAAATGAGAATCCACTCGTCGGATCTTTGCCGATTTTGTGATTCAAAGCACCTACTCCTTGACTGCCCGGCGATCGCGAAGGAAAGGGGACAGATAATTGGGGCTCTATATCCCCAAAGAAGAAGTATCGCATGCATCAGCCCTGCAACACTATTAAGATTTCTTAACGTGACGGGGTTGGAGGGGGTGCTGTGATAACTGGGGGTGCTGTCATGAGCTGCTTGAGTCTTGATAATTACTTGCGAGAGGTTCTGAACACCTCCAGCCATATATAGATATTTATATATGTATGTAAAAATAAATTAGATCAGGTTGGCCAGACTCTCCCCATGCCAAATCTTTTTTTGGAAGGGCAGAGAATATATTACGTCTTTAAAAAGTCAGAAATGTTTCTGAAAGATCTTAAGATTTTATAATTAATATTTATTTCATTTATTTAGGATAGAGAGAGAATTTATTGATTTTTTACTATCGCAACAAAGTTGCTAAGAGAGTATTATAGTTTTCTTCACATAACGGTTGTTTGTAACACCCAAAACTAAACGAGTTTGATATAGGGTTATTTATACCAAAGTGATCCGGGTGAAGAGTGGAGTTCAAATACAGATATCTGTCTGTCTGTCCGACCGTGTGTGCAAGCTGTAACTTGAGTAAAAATTAAGATATCTTGATGAAACTTGGCACCATAGGAAGGTTGCTTTCGAAGATGAGCAAAATCGGACCACTGTCACGCCCACAAAATGGCGAAAATCGAAAACAAATAAAGTGCCATAACTAAGCCTTAATTAAAGCTATGGAAATAAAATTTGGTACAAAGGATCGCACTATGAAGGGGCATATATGGATGGACATATTACTTCTTTAACCTCTACAAGTCCCTAATCATTCCCGTCCTACTTTATGGTACTGTATCGTGGACTACGTCAACATCCGATGATACCATTCTAGAGATGTTTTGGTAGTTGGATTGGTGGTAGTTTTTTATTCGGTGAGTGATCATTTGGGAATTCGGAGTTTCCAATATATGAGGTCCTCGTCGATGATTACATTTTATTAGCAATCAGAAAGCCAGTAAAAAATTCGTACAGGTTTTGTACAAATCCATTGTGAAGGAAGGTGGAAAGTTGAAAAACGATATCGTAATTACGTTATTGTTGGTCGATATATAATCTATAATCTGCGAGTTATATATATCTTTATATATACCAGCTGATGTTTTGCCGGCTTATGCTGTTGAATAAAACATATGTATTAGCGAAAGAGATCATGTGTAGAAGTTCATGTAAGTGAGGAAAGTTTTTGATTGTCATTCACTTGGGAGTGGCCAGAAACGATTCTACTCCACATGGTTCAAGCAGCTTCTGGTTTTAGACCACGTATCCTCTGGGTTGCCAACAAACAGCCGTTTGGAGGCGAGCTAAAGTTCTGCGGTAGTGCGTAGGGTATGGAACCAACCACATAAAAACGAAGTACCAATGAAAAATCGAGGGAAGCTTCGGATGAGAAACCTCCCTTTTGATAAAGACCCTGCAAACGATTTAAGGATAGTGTCTTTGGCATAACAGTCGGGAAATTCAGCCTCCATGACGAAACATTGTCAAACGGTCTGAGGTTGATCGACTTCGCTGAGGCCTGAAATATTGTCGTCTGTAGTACCAGATTCCTGCACAAGAAAATACATCAAGCAACATGACTATCTCTTGATCGAAACACGCCTAACCAAATAATTAATGTTGTGATAGACGTGCGTAGGCTCCGAGGACCAAATATAGACTCTAACCATTATCTGATAGCAGCGAAGATACGCACCCGCCTCTGTGCAGCAAAGGACGTCGAAGAGCTGCAATCGCAACAGACAGCCAAGAAATTCTCTCTCTGAGAGCACTCGTCAGCACAACACGTGCGGAATGGGATAGATACCGAGAGCTGAAGAGGGAAGCGCGACGAATTTGCAGACAAAATAATAAGTCCATTGAAAGTTTGAAAACCTTAATATTAGGTATATGGTTGGTAGTGGAATTTATGACCCGATTTCACTAATTTTTGGCACGGAGATATATTATTAGAAGAAAAATATTCCTTCTGAATTTCTTCAAAATATCTGAGAGACGTATCTATATTTTCGGTAAAAAATTTATTCGAAGCATTGAGGTCCTCATGTTCGATATATGAGGCCTTGAAAATGTATGGCCCGATTTCAGCGATTTTTAAAAGGCCGCACATACATAATTGCAGTATTTGGGCAAAGTTCTGTTCTGATATCATCACTAGTGCTTACTTTATATACTGTAAGGTAAACGATTCAGATCGACTTCAAAGTTCTGGTATATGAGAAATAGACGTGGTTGTAAACCGATTTGGACTATTTTCATAAAATATCATTGGGATGCCAGGAGATTGTTATGAACCGAATTTCATTGAAATCGGACGAGAAGTTTCGGATATATGGTTCTTGACCCATATGTGAGCGGAGCCGCGCCTATTTCAAAATTTGTATACCAATTTGAGTTCAGCTCTTTAAGGTTTCTAAAATTTTTCCTTAATGAATTAAAGCAATTTTAGTAGTTTTCAACATAACCTTTGTATAGGAGGTGGGCGTGGATATAGTCCGATTTCCTCCATTTTAGAACTACATATATAAGGAAGGAGCTAAAAGAAACGACTCTAGAGAGTTTGGTTGATATGGCTTTAGAGGTTTACGAGATATGTACAAAAAACTTAACAGGGGAGGGGCCACTTTTACAAAATATACAACCAAATATGCCCCTTCTTACTGCGATCATTTGTACTAAATTTTTTTTTATAACTTTATTTATGGCTTAGTTATGACACTTTATATGTTTTCGGTTTTCGCCATTTTGTGCTAAGGACGTACATATGTAGCAAGTTTCATTAAGATATTAATTACTCAAGTTATCGCTTGCACGGACAGATTTAAAACTCCACTCGTCATACTGATCATATCTAATTTCTATCCATATCTAACTCTTTCATTTGTGGGTGACATAAACAACCGTTATGTAAACAAAACTATAATACTCTCTTTAGCAACTTTGTTGCGAGAGCATAATGAATCTACTTAACGCAGGTTTCAAGACGAGCATCTTTATGAAGAGACCAAGGTGGTAATCTGGTAACCGATGTCCAGGGCATACTGGGATTATGGAGGGAACACTTCTCCGAACTACTGAATGACAGCGAAAGCACAACACCAGGAGATGGCAACCCGATTCCCAAATCATTGAAGGTGGAACAGATGTTCCGTTACCCGACCATGAAGAAATTCGAATAGCAATTACCCGCCTGAAGAATAACATAGCGGCAGGGGCCGATAGGTTACCGGCTGAGCTATTCAAATACGGCGGCGAAGAACTGATAAGCAATGCTGATGCTTGCAAGCTTCTTTGCAAAATATGGTCGGAAGAAAGCATGCTTGACGATTGGTATCTCAGTGTGCTCTGCCCAATCCATAAAAAGGGAGATCCCACAAACTGTGCCAATTACCGTTGGATATGCCTCATAAATATCGCCTATATGGTTCTATCGAGCGTACTGTCTGAAAGACTTAAGCCCACCGTCAACAAACTGATTGGACCTTATCAGTGTGGCTTTAGACTTGGAAAGTCCACCATGGACCAGATATTCACCATGTGCCAAATCTTGGAGAAGACCCGTGAAAAGAGGATCGACACACACCACCTTTTTGCCGATTTTAAAGCTGCTTTCGACAGCACGAAAAGGAGCTGCCTTTATGCCGCGATGTCTGAATTTGGCATCCCCGCAAAACTAATACGGCTGTGTAAGTTGACGTTGAGCAACACCAAAAGCTCCGTCATGATTGGGAAGAACCTCTCCGAGCCGTTCGATACCAAACGAGGTTTCAGACAAGGTGACTCACTATCGTGCGACTTCTTTAACTTGATGTTGGAAAAAATAGTACGAGCTGCAGAACTAAATAGAGAAGGTACAATCTTCTACAAGAGTGTACAGCTGCTGGCGTATGCCGATGATATTGATATCATCGGAAGCAACAACCGTGCCGTTAGTTATGCTTTTTCCCGCATGGATAAGGAGGCGAAACGAATGGTCTGGAGGTGAATGAGGACAAGAAGAAATATCTCCTGTCATCAAGCAAACAGTCGGCGCACTCATGTCTTGGCTCCCACGTCACTGTTGCCAGTCATAACTTCGAAGTTGTAGATAATTTCGTATACCTGGGAACCAGTATCAACAACACCAACAATGTCAGCCTCGAAATCCAGCGCAGAATCACTCTTGCCAACAGGTGCTACTTTGGACTGAGTAGGCAATTGAACAG
This sequence comes from Zeugodacus cucurbitae, assembly GCF_028554725.1. Lineage (NCBI taxonomy): Eukaryota > Metazoa > Arthropoda > Insecta > Diptera > Tephritidae > Zeugodacus > Zeugodacus cucurbitae. Next base: position 39,422,178 of record NC_071668.1, read on the forward strand.
TAAAGTCCTCTCTCGACGTACCAAAATCAAACTCTACAAGTCGATTATCATTCCCGTCCTGCTTTATGGTGCAGAAGCTTGTCAACATCAGATGAGACGACACTAGGAGTTTTCGAGAGAATAATTTTGCGCAAGATTTAGGGTGCTCAGAACTTTGGCAACGGTGAATACCGCAGACGATGAAACGATGAGCTGTACGAGTTATACGACGACATTGACATAGTTCAGCGAATAAAAAGACAGCGGCTACGCTGGCTAGGTCATGTTGTCCGAATGGACGAAAAAACTCCAGCTCTGAAAGTGTTCGGTGCAGTATCCGCCGGAGAAAGCCGAGGAAGAGGAAGGCCTTCTCTCCGTTGGAGGGACCAGGTGGAGAGCGATCTGGTTACACTTGGAATCTCCAACTGGCGCCGAACTGCGAAGGAAAGAGAGGAGTAACCGGCTAAACGGTTGAACGCCAATCACATACATACATACTAAAGCTATATCAAGCAAACTTTCTAGAGTCGTTTCTTTTAAGTACTACCTTATACAGTCCAAAAATGGAGGAAATCGTATTATAACCACGCCCACCTCCCATACAAAGGTTATATTTAAAAGTACTAAGAATGCTTTAATTCAGTAAGGAAAACCACTTATGAGTCAAAAACCATATCTCCAAAACTACTCGACCAATTTCAATGAAATTCGGTTATAATATCTTTCTTGCCTCCAATGATATGTTGTGAAAATAGTCCAAATCTGTTCGGGCCTACTTCCTATGTACAAGAACTCTGAAGTCGGTCTGAATTGTTTACTTTACAATATATAAAGTTAGTACTAGTGAAGATATCGGCACAGAACTTTGCAAAAATACTGTATTTAAAGAGTGGCATCGGTGTTCGGTGACACCCGAACTTAGCCCTTCCTTACTTGTTGAATGTAATTTTGTTATTTTTCGATAAAATAGCACTTCCAAACTCTTGTGCACTCTACACTTATTCGAAAATATATATGTGGATAAATTTGTTTTTTTTTTTTTTTGTTAATATAATTTGATTTACAATCTGTCGTTAAACAATAAGTAAATTTAATTGACTATTGTAAATTACATTGGTGCCTTAAGTGCAATTTGGCCTTAAATTAGGGTGTTAATATATGCTAAGTTTAGTATTATAATTATTTCATTAAATACTATGTTTAGAAAATTCTTACGATCTAAACGGCAGGTCTAGAGGATGAAATCTTTGCAGTCTTCTTGTGTCTTCGCTATTGTCTAATAAGTTTACAGCGTGTGTATTGGGATGATAATTTAATCTTGATATGTACCTTGAGCTATATATTTTTATTTCATCAGTCACCATAGGTATTCTAAGATCCTTGTGGAGATTTATATTTTTTATAAACCACGGTGCATTAGCAATTAGTCTAAGTGTTTTTGACTGATATCTTTGAATCACATCTACGTTGGATTTACTTGCTGTACCCCAGATTTGAATGCCATAAGACCATACTGGTTTCAATATAGTTTTATAAAGAAGAATTTTGTTTTTCAAGCTAAGTTTCGACTTTGGACCAAGCAGCCAATACATTTTTCTAGTTTTAATTTTTAGTTGCGTTCTCTTGGCTCTGATATGTGCACGCAAAGTTAGTCTTTTATCCAAATGTAATCCGAGGTATTTTACGCTATCGGATTTTGGAATTATGACTCCATTAAGACTAACACTGGGGGACTCTTCTTTTCTTAGTGTAAATGTAATATGAACTGATTTTGCAGCGTTTACCGAGATGTTCCAGTTGCGAAGCCAGGATTGTAGTACATCTAGCTGTGCTTGTGCAGTTTCAGCAGCTTCGCTAGCCGAGTAGGCGGAAGAGAGTATAGCAGTGTCGTCTGCATAAGTGGCAACGGTCAAGTTGTCGTTTTCCAATGTTGGCATGTCTGCCGTAAAAATTGTATAAAGAGTTGGTCCAAGGACACTACCTTGTGGGACTCCAGCCTTTATCTCGTGTATGTCTGAGATTTCGTCTTGTATTTTAACGTAGAAAAGCCTGTGACTCAGATAAGATCTAAGAAAGAGATAAAGCGGGGTAGGTAGTATCTTTTTGATTTTATACAATAGGCCCGAGTGCCAGACTCTGTCAAAGGATTGCTGAATGTCTAGGAATATAGCACAACAATACTTCTTATTTTCCAAACTAGTAAGTATAGTTTTCACAACACGATGACATTGTTCTGGTATACCGTGCATTTGTCTGAAACCGAATTGATGGTCTGGAATGATTGATTGTCTTTCTAGCACTGGCAGTAATCTTTAGAGAAATATTCGTTCGAGTATTTTCGAGAATATTGTCAGTAAGCTTATTGGTCTATATGAAGACAACTCATTTTCCGGTTTGTTTGGCTTTAATAACATTATAATTTCAGCACATTTCCACTGCGTGAGGAAATGGCTCAAACGAAAGCTACTGTTAAAAAGCATGACCAAAAATAATAGACATTTCTTAGGAAGATTTTTGATTGTCCGTGCGTCAATATTATCGTATCCTGGAGACTTTGAATTTTTTATGCGGGAGATTTCATACTGGACCTCTGAAAGTTTTATATATGGTATAGGTTTATCCATTGGACATGGGCAGTCGATATATGCTTCAACATCTTGGCGTTGGAGTGTACCGTTAAAGTTAAATGGTTGAAATATACCTTTAAGATGGTTAGCAAAAGCGTGTGCTTTGCTTAAATTTGATCTGCACCAAGTATTGTTAACATCTTTAACCGGAACCTGTCTTAAGGTAGGCCGTTTTAAGTATTTGGTGGTCTTCCAAATGTTATACTCGTCAACATTGTTTGAGTCAATGTTTTTTAGGTATTCACCAATCGAATCTTCTTTAAGTTCAGCTAACTTAGTTTTAAGTTCCTTGATTGCTTTATTAAGAGCTGTTTTGTCATTTGGATTTCTACTGTTGTGCCAAATCCTTCGAAGTCGCCTCTTGTTTTTAACCAAATCAGAGACTTCGTCAGAATATGGTTGCCTGTTTCTTTGCGTTCGAAAAGTTTTATTCGTACATTTGCTTGAAGCTAAAAAGGCAGCTTCGTGTATTTTGTTTGTATATATCTCCACAGCATCATCTAAATCTCTAACTGAGTTTATCTCCATGTTGAGGTTTATATTGGACTCAAGTCTAGCTTGAAAAAGTTTTATATCAGACCTCTTGTGTAGTATACGCTGCTTCTGTGCAGTGAGTAAAGCAGGCAAATTTAAATTAATAATGAGAGCGGAGTGGTCTGAGCTAAGATCATAATTATTGACTATTTCGAGCAGGTTACCGCCGATTCCTAAATGAACAGCAAAGTCGATTAAATCAGGAGTCTTGCTGGGATCTGTGGGCCAGTAAGTGGGACTGCCGGTAGACAGAACATCAAAATTTTTTTCCCTAATACATTTGTATAGATCGCGACCTTTGGGATTTGTAAGACGAGATCTCCACCATGGATGCTTGGCATTGAAATCCTCACCGGCTAGAAATCGACTGCCCAATTTATGGAAAAATGAAATAAATGTGTTTTTATTTATGTTGAAACGAGGAGGTAGATATAGTGCAGTTATGACAATTCCTCCATTAAGGCTAGTGATTTCAACGGATGCAGCTTGAACAGTAGGTAAAGATATGGGTTCTAATCAGGGTGGTTACATGTAATGAGATCGTAAAAAACGACTTGTTAGTAAAATGAGTTTCGGAAATCATGAATACATCTATGTTTTTTGGTAATAATGAAATGTTCGACTTCTAATCTATGATTGCTAAGTCCATTGGCGTTCCAAATTGCCATTTTAAGACTTAATTGCATAATTTTGCAACAAGAGACGACATCATGGTTATTAGCGTTGAAGTTAGTTCAATTTGTTTGGAAATCAGAGCTTCAAGTTTTTCCAAATTGTTGTTGTTGTATGTAGTAGCACTTTGTTGCCCCCTTGTGATTTCTGCGTAGCTGAAGTTGTTGTTGAAAAACGATTGTTCAGTATTAGACTGAGTACCGACATTAGCTTTAGGATTATTATTAATCGATTTGATTGCATCTTTTTTGCATACTAGCGCCTGATAAACTTGACATCCTCGAGGCTCGATTTTGACTACCGCACTACATAAGCGATTAATGTCGAATACACTTTTGTTGTTTGGCGAAGGCTCTAGGTCAGCAAAAAATTATGACATTGGCATTTTTGTTATTTTACTTTTTGCATTAACAATATTTCTCACAGTGTGGCCTTTTTCAGCTAAGTCAAGTTTAATGTCGTCTATGGGTGTAGAAAAATGAATGTTTTTATGACAATTCTATAGGGCTTATCTTCTTTTAATTGATACGTGTGAAAAATTATATTATTAGCATCTAAGTAAGTCACCAGTTTTCTATAAGAGTCACTGTTTGTAGGCATAACTCTGACTTGTCCGTCTCTGCCAGATTTGTATGAAAAATGTTTACTACCAATTAAAACTGAGAAACTGATTACCATTTTATTTATATCGTTTACTTTTGGTATGAAAATAGGTGGTGGCTTGAAACTACTCGTAGTAGTTTCTGTATTTTCCTCATTACTCTTATCATCACTCTGTGTATCATGTTCTTGTGTAGATGTGTCTAACACTGCAAACCGGTTTGATGCGTTTTGATTCATGTTCGCTTTTGGTTGTTTTTTTAATAGATTACTAGTTTTTATCTTATTTTTATTTATTAGTTTTCTTACACCTTTTATTAGATTTGATTTACACAACAATTTAATTATAATAATGTAAATCCTAGAAAAGCAAATGCACCTTTCTGAGCTGTATCAACAATTTTGCGTATTATTACACTCACTAAACTTTGACTGTGACCGCATTCGCTGAATTCACTAAAGGAACTGGAATTTCGCCGTTGCCAATGTTTAAGGGACCATAAATCCAAGCTTCTGCACCATAAAGTAGGACGGGAATAATAAGGGACTTATAGAGTTTGGTTTTTGTACGTCGAGTGAAGAATTTAATTTTCAATTGCATACTCAGTCCATAGTAGCACCTGTTTGCAAGAGTGATTCTGCGTTGGATTTCAAGGCTCACATTATTATTGGTGTTGATGCTGGTGCCAAGGTATACGAAATTATCTACAACTTCAAAGTTATGACTGTCAACAGTGACGTGCGAGCCAAGACGCGAATGCGCTGACTGTCTGTTTGATGTCAGGAGATATTTCGTCTTCTTCTCATTCACCTCCAAACCCATTCGCTTCGCCTCCTTATCCATGCGGGAAAAAGCATAACTAACGGCACCGTTGTTGCTTCCGATGATATCGATATCATCGGCGTACGCCGGCAGCTGTACACTGTTAGAGAAGATTGTACCTTCTCTATTTAGCTCTGCAGCACGTATTATTTTCTCCAGCATCAGGTAAAAGAAATCACACGATATTGAACGGCTCGGAGAGGTCCTTTCCGATCCTGACGGAACTTTTGGTCATGCTCAACGTCAGATTACACAACCGTATTAGTACACACTATTTGTTGACGGTGGTTTAGTCTTTCACGCAGTACGCTCGATCCTCATAAACGATGTTCAGAAGGCTTATCCCACGGTAATTGGCACAGATTGTGGGGATTGGGCAGAGTTCACTGAGATTCCAATCATCGATCATGCTTTCTTCCGACCATATTCCGCCGCCTTTTTTTTCTTCAAGCGGGTAATTTCTATTCGAATTTCTTCACGTTCTGGCAATGGAACATCTGTTCCATCGTCGTCCATTGGGGAATCGGGTTCATCATCTCCTGGTGTTGTACTTTCACTGCCATTCAGCAGGCTGGAGAAGTGTTCCCTCCTCAAACTCAGTATACTCTGGTCTTCAATAACTAGATCACCTCTACAGGAGTGTGCTACGGTCTTGGAACCTTCAGTTAGTCGCCAGATACTTTCGTAGAATTTTCGAGCATTACCCCTGTCGGCCAGCTTGTCAAGCTCTTCATACTCACGCATTTCGGCCTCTTTCTTTTTTGTCTGCATATGCGTCTCGCTTCCCCCTTCAGCTCCTGGTATCTATCCCGTTCCGCATATGTTGCGGTCGATTCCAACATTGCGAGGTAGGCAGTATGTTTTCTCTTCAGTGCGAGACGGCAATCCTTATCATACCAGCTGTTTTTTGGCATTTCCGAAAGCCAATAGCCGTCCCACTGTCCCTTATACCGAGATGCTGATGAGTAGTCTCAGAGAGCAGGAGTGCAAGTCGAGTAGAAAATCGTTCAGCTGTGGCTTGTGATTGCAGCTTCTCGATGTCGAACCTTCCTTGTGTTTGTTGACCTGTGCGCTTTGCTACACAGAGGCGGCTGCGTATCTTAGCTACTACAAGATGATGGTCCGAGTCGCGTTTAGGACCACGGAGCTTACGCACATCAGGACCACTGAAGACATGTCGTCCATCTATCAAAACATGATCGATCTGATTGCGATTTTGATTTTGATATCGTGGGGGGGCAGCGCTCATAAGTACGATCTAGGCGCTCATAGAAAATTTCTTTGATCACATCGTCCTACGGGGCGTGGGCGCAAATATGCGATATGTTGAAGAACCTCGCTTGATGCAGATTGTGGCTAGATGTACATCCACCGGAGTAAATGCCAAGACTCGACGACGGAGTCTCTCTCCCACCACGAATTTGCGCTTCTCTATATGGCCGCTGTAGTAGAAGTCACAAGGCCCCACCTTCTGCCATCCGTGTTCCGTCCATCGCATTTCTTGGATGTCAGCCTTTACTCTTATGAGGACATTAACCAGCTAGGCAGAGGCACTTTCCCAATTAAGGGTACAGACATTCCAGGTGCATACCCTTAAATCGTAGTCTTTAATACGTTTACAGTTGTTGCCATCAAAATTGGGGTTTCTCATCCGAGGCTATTTCGTCCGATGCATTGGTAATTTGTTTTTACACTTTAGCTCGCCTCCAAAGAGATGTCTGTTGGCTACCCCCAGGATTATTGGTCTAAGATCGAAAGTCGTGAGCTGCTTGAGCCACATGCAAAAGAATCGTTCCTGGCCACTACCAAGTGAATGACAGTCAGAGACTTTCCTCACTTACTTGAACTTCTTCATATGTCTCCATCCTCCTCCTTGACAAAGGCAAAATTAATGTTCTGTATATGACGCTATTATGGAATAATTAAAGCTACAATTTTTACTACTTTACTACTAATTATAGCCCATTTCATTGGCATTTAACTCCTAACTGGCACTATATCAATTAGAGGTTTATAGTAAAAAATAATTTCGGCAATACTTACTTTCATATTTGTTAAGAAAACACCTTTCCTTAAGCAATGAATTATTATGTTGATAGTTCGGGAATTTATTTAGGAATTGTAATTCACTACCACACTCCTCCACTTTTTTTATAGAGACCTTCTTTTGAATAGTATTTATTCCTCTATTTTTAATTTCGGAACTATTATCAAACGTAGTGCTTTGTTGACAAATATTTTTCGAAGATAATTCATTTTTCGCAAATAAAATTTTCTCCATTTTATAATCATCCCCGGTTTCTAGTAACTTCCAAAAGCTTCTCGCCGATCCTATGAAAGTAAACGAAAAAGGCATTTATGCTGTTAAGTGTTATCTAGCGTGTTAATTTTCCCATATTTGCCGATGTGGTTCTATTTTGTTTTTGTTGAGCGTGTTTATTAATTATGGCAAACTGGCATCTCTGATCAGCTGACTTTGTTTACATATTTTAGTACTAAAAATGTAATTGAATATAAAAGAATGCAAAATATTTAGATTCAATATATTTTGCTTATCATTTAAATTAGTCTTGTTTATTTAAGAATTAAAAATTTGACTAGAACTAAATTTGTGCGCTCACAGTTTAACTGTCAAATATTTGGTAAAGTTGCCATATATGAAATTATTAATTTAATGGTATATAAAACTTTTTCGTCAAGCTTATATGCCAGACGTTTTAAAGGGGGCCAGAATTTTTCGATATAAATTTTTTTAAAAGATCAAACTTCTTTTTCCTTCCTTCCTTTTTTCGAATCCAAATATTTCGATTTTGTAGGCTAATTTCGAAAATCGGAGAATACAAATTTGTTAAATATGACTCAAGCTCCTGGAAAAAATTAATTTGACCCAATACCAAGAAAAAAAATCGATTTTGTTGTTGTGTTACTATACAACTCTAACTATTATTTGGTCGTACTTACCTTCAGAATTGTTAAGGAAACGCCTTTCGTTGATTAATGAATTACTATATTGATAGTTCCGATATTTATAATCGAATTGTAAGCCGTTATCACACTCCAGTGTTTTTTTATAGACCTTTGCCTTTTGAATAGTATAAATTCTACTCTCTGAAATTACGGAATTGCTTTGTTGAGTACTATCTTTCGAAGATAGTTCTGTTTTCGCAAATAAAACTTTTTCAATTTCAAAGTCATTCGCGGGTTCAGGTTTTTTCTGTGAGTTATTATTAGCTCTCCAAAAATTGCTCGCATAGCCTATAAAAGTAGAACAAAAAGCATTATAATGTATAACGAGTGAATGTTTTGACCAAAAAGTATTGAAATGAACTATTTAATATTAATATAGTAAAATAATATCAAATCAGTATGGGATGACGGTAGGGAGTATTAAGTATAGTTTTCAATAATATGCTAAAATAAGTTTGAAAGGGCTAAGTTCGGATGTAACCGAACATTTTATACTTTCGAAATTTATTTATTTAATTTTATGATGATAATCCACAATTCGAATCATATATTCTGCTTAAGGCAATTAAAAAATATATAAAAATATACATATAGTACCATGAGGCTGGAATAATTCCTAAACCGATTTCACTATTTTACGCCATCAAGCTACATCATATCCAAGATTATCCATTTACTTAATTTTGTAGGGATATCTCACATATAAACCGATATGTTATCAAGATATTCACCACATTTTATTATTATATTCCTTACGTTTCCAGATCTTAATATCATATTCCAACATTTTACAACACTGAATCCTTAAACCCCTAGTTCTAATTTGGAATTGACCGAATAAGGAACAGATTATTTTTGGCACAGTCGGTAAACGTCTCGTCTCGCGAATTCAAAAGTAAATTTTGAAGCGCTTACAAATAAAAAAATTAGCAAATCAAAAGTAAATTTTTATGAATATTTTTTTTTTTAAATTAATTCGATAAATAACAAGTAAGGAAGGGCTAAGTTCGGGTGTAACCGAACATTTTATACTCTCGCCATTTATTTATTTAACTTAATAAACGAAAAAGGCATTTATGCTGTTAAGTGTTATCTAGCGTGTTAATTTTCCCATATTTGCCGATGTGGTTCTATTTTGTTTTTGTTGAGCGTGTTTATTAATTATGGCAAACTGGCATCTCTGATCAGCTGACTTTGTTTACATATTTTAGTATTAAAAATGTAATTGAATATAAAAGAATGCAAAATATTTAGATTCAATATATTTTGCTTATCATTTAAATTAGTCTTGTTTATTTAAGAATTAAAAATTTGACTAGAACTAAATTTGTGCGCTCACAGTTTAACTGTCAAATATTTGGTAAAGTTGCCATATATGAAATTATTAATTTAATGGTATATAAAACTTTTTCGTCAAGCTTATATGACAGACGTTTTAAAGGGGGCCAGAATTTTTCGATATAAATTATTTTAAAAGATCAAACTTCTTTTTCCTTCCTTCCTTTTTTCGAATCCAAATATTTCGATTTTGTAGGCTAATTTCGAAAATCGGAGAATACAAATTTGTTAAATATGACTCAAGCTCCTGGAAAAAATTAATTTGACCCAATACCAAGAAAAAAAATCGATTTTGTCGTTGTGTTACTATACAACTCTAACTATTATTTGGTCGTACTTACTGAACAATAACTCACCTTGATGTTCACTTTTGATTATCGAATCCCTTTTTTTAAAGGAAGAAAGAAACGCACTTGTTTCGGAATAAACGTTATAAATATTTATTGAATTTAATAATATTACACAATAATTCACGAATTATTTATGTATTTATATTGAACAACGTTATGATAAATGTATGTATCGTTAGTGATTTTAGTTTACAAAAATGGTTGTATTAAAAATGGATGTTAAATGTTGAAACATATAAGCGGGTGCCAAATATCGGAAAACCGGGATGCTGCGAACACGGAGGTGCGATGCGAACGACGTTATCGAAAAGAAAGGTGAAGTGCTATCCTTTCTATTCCTTTTTGTTAAAGTTTGTATGCTGTCATCGTGTTTTGATGTATGTGTGTGTGTGTGTGTTAACGTGTAGTGTTCTCTGGCGTGATGAGGTGGATGTAGTGTGGTGAAATGATATGAGTGTGTTTTTCGTTTTGACTCATTTAGCCATCCCGGCCCCCCTAGGCGAATGTTTAGCCTAGAAGCCGCTGTAACTGCTGTAGCGTGGCTACGACGCTGCTGAGGCCTGTTGACCGGCGGGATTGCGGCCTAGGCTGCTGACGTCGTGCTGATGTGGCACGGTGTTGCCAGTGACGGGATTCTGCAGACGGGGGTCCACGCCGGCGGTATTGTATCAAAGGCGCTCTTTGAGAACGCCTGATGTTATCACTGGTGCGAGGAGCCGCTTGTCGCCCTGCGTCTGGTAGTGCGGTGCAGCAGCGTGTGATGCGAACGCACACAGATTTGGCAGCGATTGTTGGACGGGCACTCCTGCGTTGCGTGAGTAGTTCCCAGGCAATTTAGGCAATAGCCGTGTGCCTGTGCAACTTGTTGGCGTTGCATCGGTGGCATGCCTTTAAAAATGCCGCAGTGCGATAGTCGATGCGGGCGTCGACACAATGGGCATCGAATGCGCTGCAAATCCGCTGTTAGTGCGGGTGATGCTGGTGTTGATGCCATGCTATTGCCCGGGGCCGTTGGCGCGGTGGTGCCTGTTGTTGGTTGAGGCACGGCGGTTGGAATGGTGGTCCGGCGTGCTGCGATTGGGGCAGTTCCAGGGCGCGGAGCGGGAACAACCGAACGCATAGTTGGCGTTGATGGTGATGCCATTTCTACGTCCATATTGCTCTGTATAGAAAAATTGTTATATTAGTTATATGTATTGTGGAGTCAACAATAATATGAACATGAGTGCCACGTTATGTGGCATGCATAGATTGTTATTTCTTATCGGACATTTATGTTAGGGTTTTATGGCGTTTTTTGATGTTCGAGGTTTCGAGTTTGTAAGCGGTTTATCTGTTTTAACGATTTATTAATTAACATTCGGTTTTCGAGTATATTTACGTTTCTTTATCTTCGGCGTTTGGCAGAAAGCATAATTTGACGAGCGGTCTGGTTAGCGTTCCGGTTTGGGTGCGGAGATCAACTACTCGAACATGACCGTCGGAGCTGTAGTGAAGCTGCTTTATGCGTCCAAGTCGCCATTCCGAAGGTGGGAGACAATCGTCTTGTATAAGGACACAATCTCCAAGTTTTGGTTCTTTTCCTTGAACTTTCCAGCGGTATCTCTTGTGGAGGTCCTTGATATAGTCTTCCTTCCATCTACGGCTGAAATCATGATGGAGAATTTTAATTCGTTCCCATCTGTTTAATAAGGATAGCGACTCCACGCCTGGCTCAGGTATGGCCAGAATGGGTGCTCCTTTGAGAAAATGCCCTGGGGTTAAGGCTGTGAAGTCGTAGGGATCTTGCGAGAGTGGTGAGATAGGTCTAGAGTTAAGAACGGCTTCGATACGAGCGAGTAGTGTGGTAAACTCCTCATAATTGAACTTATGGTTACCTGCCGTTTTCTTTAAATGGAATTTGAAGCTTTTTACTGCTGATTCCCAAAGTCCGCCCATGTGTGGAGAACATGGTGGTATGAATTGCCAATCGATCCCTTGGGGTGCATATTTTTTGACAATTTCAGGGGCTACTTCTTGGCTGAATTGTAAAAACTCCCTTTCTGTGGCTCTTTGAGCTCCGACAAAGTTTTTTCCATTGTCGCTCATAATTTTTAAAGGAAATCCACGTCGTCCGACAAATCGTGCAAATGCTGCAAGAAAAGCCGCAGTAGTCAGATCGGAACATAGCTCTAGGTGTACTGCCTTTGTCGTAAAACATACAAAGACAGCCACATACCCTTTTCTAAATGAGGAAGACCTTAACATCGAGGCCTTTATCTGGAAAGGTCCAGCAAAATCAACCCCAGTGATGGTAAAGGGTAGAGCATAATTGCAGCGTTCAGGTGGTAAGGCTGCCATGATCTGCGTACGCATCTTGTGCTTGTATATCGTACACTGTTTACACATGAAGATGGTTCTTTTAATTTGTGGCTTTAGTCGCGGTATATAAAATTCTTGCCGGACCATTTGTTGCATCAGGCGATGCTCACCATGCAGTGTAAGCTGATGGAGATATATCAGAAATAAATTGGTAAAACGGGATTTCTCTGGAATAATAATGGGATATCGTTCGTTATAACTAAGGCTGGAATTTGCTAGTCTTCCATTTGCCCGTATTAATCCCTTAGCGTCCAGGAATGGGTTAAGGACGAGAAGTGAGCTTCCTTTTTCGAGAGGTCGTTTTTCCAGTAGCTTTGATTTCTCTCGGCTGAAATAGCGAGTTTGGGTATATAAGATGAGACTGACCTTGGCATGTTGCAAGTCGGAATGAGTTAGTTGTGCGCAATGATCACTTGATATTCCCTTAATTTTTTGTTTAATCCTTTGGATGAATTTATGGATGTAAGCGATTACCCTTAGTGCTCTAGGGAATGATGAAAATCGGTGGAGAATATCATCCTCTTCGGGAGTGATATGAAAATTTTCAATTTTCCGACTTTCCGGCGGAATTATATTCCGAGCAGGAGATTTTGGCCAGAATTCTTGTGACTCTGTTAGCCATGTAGGACCGTTCCACCAGAGTGTAGTGCTGGTGAGGTGAAGTGGTTTGCAACCTCTTGTGCCAAGATCCGCTGGGTTATCTGCACTTGCAACATGTTGCCATTTTGCTGGGCCAACTAAGTCTAATATTTGAGATATACGGTTAGAGACATACGTCTTCCAAGTATAGGGTGGTTTTTCTAACCATGCTAGAACTATTTCTGAGTCTGACCAAAGATACATTTTGTGATCGTTTAATTTGAGATGGGTTTGAACTATTGAAATTAATTTTGCTAACAGAAGGGCGCCATTCAGTTCGAGCCGTGGCAGGCTTAGTGTCTTCAAAGGTGCAACTTTGGCTTTGGCTACCAAAAGATGTGAAGATATTTTACTATCGTACTGAGTTCGTACGTAGACAGTTGCGCAGTATGCCTTTTCAGAGGCGTCACAGAAACCGTGTAATTCTACATTAATGTCAGGGCTGAAGTTTACCCATCGAGGGATTCGAATTTCTGATATAGTGTGTAAGTTGTTAGCAAATTGAACCCATTTTGTTAAGCGTATAGGTTTTACCTGTTCATCCCATTCAGTGCCATCTTGCCACAATTCTTGAATGAGGATTTTGGCTTGAATCATTATTGGCGAAAGCCATCCTGCGGGGTCGAAAAGTTTTGCCACCGAGGAAAGTATTTGGCGTTTGGTTATGGCGGACATTGCAGATATTGACTCAATTGTATATGAGAATTGATCTGTTATCGCATTCCATTGAATCCCTAGTGTTTTTGTTGTACTAGCCTTTTCAAACTTAAGGAAGTCTGTATCTAATAAGTCTTCCTTTTTTATATCTTTTATTATTTCGGGGTGGTTTGATGTAATTTTCTTGAGGGGAAACCCTGCTGAATTAAGTGCTTTGATCACTTGAGATAGTGATTCGCTCGCTAATGGGATACTGTGGCTACCTGATAGTATGTCGTCCACGTATGTTTGTGTTTGCAACACAGAAGATGCTAGGGGCAAATTAGTTTCGCATGTTTTTGCAACTTCATGTAATGTCCTAATGGCTAAATAAGGTGCGCAATTGATGCCAAAGGTAACTGTTTTAAGTTTGTAGTCGTTAATTGGACTATTAATTGAATTGCGGAAGACTATGCGTTGGAAATCTTGGTCATCTTCATGTACCATAATTTGCCTGTACATTTTTTCAACGTCTCCGTTAAAAACGTATTTAAACATGCGCCAATTTAGTATTAGCAACATGAGGTCAGGTTGTAATGTTGGCCCTGTGTATAGTACGTCATTGAGTGATTTGCCTGAGCTCGTACATTTTGAGGCATTGAAAACCACTCGTACTTTCGTTGTGATTTTATCTGGTCTTATTACCCCATGATGTGGAAGGTAAAAAGACAAATATCTACCTTTGGAAATTTTCTCATATGTTACAGTCTCTTCCATATGATTGAGGTCAAGATATTCCTCCATCACATTATCATATGCTGATTTAAGCTCACTTTTCTTTATCAGGCTTTTTTCCATGCTTAGGAATTGCTGGACTGCTGATATTCTAGAGTGGCCAAGAGCTGTGGTTTCTGGAAAAGTAGGTTTGAATGGGAGTCGCACAACATAACGACCATGTTCGTTTCTTGTTGTTGTGGACTTGTAGTAGGCTTCGCATGCCTGGTCTTCTTCTGAAAGTTGAGTGATTTGAGGTAATTCTTCTACTTCCCAGAATTTTTTAAGTTGGTTATTTAAATATTCGTTTGTGATGTTTTCCACTTGTGTTGTGAAAGAATTTATTTTTTCAGTGACTTGGCCACTTATAATCCACCCAAAGATTGTATTTTGGGCTAACAATTTATTGGAGATTTTCTCAATACCTTCAAGAATTATTTGAGGTATTAAGTCACTGCCTAATAATATGTCGATTTGGGATGGGGTATGACAGTTGGGATCTGCTAACTTGAGATGTGAGCATTTTTCCCAGTGTTTTTTATTAACTTCATAGCTTGGAAGCAAATTTGTAAGTTGCGGTAGAACGATGGCTTGCGCATCTATTCTAATATCCGCACTTGGAGATACTATGGTGATTGGGCATATTTTGTTGGAATTTTGAATAATGCTCCCGCCCATTCCCGAGATTTGAAAGTTAGAATGTTTTATTGGCAGGTTGAGCCGATTTTGAACCTTTGAAGATATAAAGGATCTTTGAGAGCCTTGATCTATTAGTGCTCTTAGTTTGAATAAATCACCTTTATGTTCAATGGTGATGACCGCAGTGGGTAAAAGAATTTTGCTTTCATTTTCTGAATGAAGCGCTTGAATTTTTGCTGCTTTAGAGCATGATGGTTGTTCTTCCCTTTTTTCGGGATTTGATATTTCGGGATTATTTGATGTGGTCGTAGCGACTAACCCCGTGGTTTTATTAAACTTATTTTGCTTCATATTTTGAAAATTAGTAATGTGAAGCAGTGAGTGGTGTCTTCGTTGACAATATACACAATTGAATTTGCTTTCACAGTCTTTTGTCATATGATTATTCGACAGACAGTTTATGCAAAGTCTATGTTGACGGACAACATTGTTTCTATCTGAAACGGGTAATTTTTTGAATATCTCGCAAGATCTTAATTTATGACCTTCTTTACAGAGGTCACACAACGATTGCCGTTGATTATTTTGATTTGAAACGAATGTGTGACTTTTATTGACAGGTCTATTATATTGCATATTATTGCTTGCTTGAGGCTTAAACGAGGTTTTACTCGACTCATTTTGATGACTTGATATATTCATATTTTGGCTGCCCATTCGCTCAGCTATCTCGTACTGAGCAGCGAGGAATTTCTTCATTTGCTCCCAAGTGGGCATTACTCTTCTATCGTCAAGTGATTGCTCCCATCGTAGTACCGCAGCCTGAGGGAGTTTTTCTGTACAGATAGTTACTATCATATGGTCCCAATATTCTACGGGAGAATTTTGTGTTTTTAACACTGACAGGCAATTAGTCACTGTCGAGTAAAATTTTTGATATTCCTGGCTGGATTCTTGTTTAATTTTTGGATAATGTAATATAGTTTTTATAGGGTTTTCTATCATTACCCTTTTATTTTCATATCTTTGAACTAGTGCATCCCAAGCCAGCTTAAAATTGTCGCCATTTACATCGAATTGCTTGACGATAATGCCTGCTTCCCCTTGTGTCTTGTACCTTAGTTGGAATAGCTTTTGTGCTTCTGCAAGTCTAGGATGGTTTATGTAAAGGGCTGTGAACATGTCCCGGAAGGACGGCCATTGTTCATAACATCCAGTAAAAACTTCAGTATCACAAGTTGGTACATTTAGATACATGCCTTTATCTAGGTCTTCTTTTGTTGTTGTGACTTCTCTGGGAGGGGGAGTAGTGGCGCTATTTGGCCTTAATACATTTAACTGTTCGCTTATCATTCCCTTTATTATTTCTTTATGACCACGGCAATTATTTAATTTGGCTGTCGCCGAAGCTTTTATGTTTTCTGGGAGTTCAGCGTCGTCAGCATCAATTACTGTATCGTACGCTGCCAGAAGGCGTGCCCATATTTCGTGGACACTTTCGAGTTTTACTTTTAAAACCGATTCCGTGGTGTCAGCAATAGGGGAAGCTTTGAATTGCGTGCAATAGTTTATAAAAGTATCACTTTCAGTGATGAATCTTGATAGTAAAGGATCTTTTGATCTTTTTTGTTTTACACTCTGCTTTGAGCGTGTAGCTTCTGCAGGTGTGTTTTGTGGTTTATCTTCATCAGCCATTTTCGGAATTTGTAAAAATTGACTTGATTTAGATTCTTTTGAGTCTGTGCTCATTTAGAATTGAAAATTTGATAAGATAAATTGTTTGTTGTTAACTGATAGTGTTAACTGATAAATCTCGAAAACCGAAACTCTTTTTGGAAATAAGAGTTATTAAAATTATTAAATTTGCTAAAATACGCGTTAATCGTTTTTGTTGACCGCACGTTTGTATTTACTTGCGATTTTATATTTATATTATATATTACGGACTTATCCGTATGTCCTTGTATATTAGCGCTCGTAAAAGTGGTAAAGAAGGTCAGTAACCTTTGTACATATGTATGCACGCTATGTGCCTATTTATGTGCATATGATATGCTGAATTGGTTGGTATACATCCTGCTTGTTTTTGTAGAACAAAGAACAAGGGGTATTGTTGTAATAATATTTGCCTATACGGACTTAAATTGTTTATATATGTACTTATATATTATAATACTCTTACCAGCTTATACGTGTATTTTGTATTTTAACCGTTTTTTTTTTTTTTTTTTTTTTTTTTTTTTTTTTTTTTAGAAAAAATTATATGCTCGCTTTTTTTTTTTTTGATTTATTAAGATTTTTATATTTGCATATACCCGGATGTAGGGTGCATTACCGCGTATGCAAATGAATACCGTGTATCTGTTTGTGTAGATATGTATACTTATATTAGCGCGATAAGAAGAGAGCGAGAAAAGAAAAGTGAAAATGTGAAGGTGATTAACCTCTGCACATGTGGATATATGAGTTAATATGTTTCAATATAATAATTTGTGTTTGAATGTTTGTTTATTTGTATTAGTAAGTACTAAGTTATGTTTGTTGCCTTTATGTATATTAGACTTATGGTTTTGATAAGTGAATATGTAAATATGTATGTTTGAAATTGTTCTCTTTGCTATGGATTTTGTGTGCCTTTTGCTTACCTATTTTATGCAATCCTGCTTACTGTTTGAAAAAACAGAAGGGGTATTGCTTGAAAGTTTTGCAAGTAAATACTTGAATATAATTTGTTGGTTTTCTATTTTCTATAGGTGTGTTTGTGTACACAAGGGTAAGCATATAAGGCCGGAAATGATTACCTTATGTTTTTATATAAATATATTGATTATATATTTTAGCAAACTGTTTTTTATTCCCGTTTTGGAATCGTTCAAACGGATTATATTGGTTTTATATCTGATAAAACCGTTTGATATCATACATATTTACATATGTTAACAAAAATGGAAAGGACTTACTTTGTCTCGCCTCAAGGGGTTTTTGGGAGAATACGTATGTAAAATTGGATAATTTTGTAGTTATTATCCCCTGCTTTTGTTTTAGTTTCCTCCTGTGTTTAGTGATCCTCTACTCCAATTTCCTCCTGTGTTTAATGTTCTTTCCTAATTTCCTCCTTTGTTTAGTGTCCTCTTGCTCCCGTTTCCTCCTTTGTAGATTGTTTCAATATGACTTCGTTGCTTTATTGTGTGATTATATTTTTCTAATTATTTCGCGCCCGATTTATATTTTAAATTTTTGGTGTTTTTATAGTTTTCATTTTATAGTTAGAACGCGCCCGATTTCTGTTTTAAATTTTAGTTTCGCGCGCGTTTGAATTTTATTTTGTTTAACATCTATGTAATTTTTTTGTTTGTTTTTTTTCACAGCATTAAACATATATGTATTTTTATTATATTTTTGTTGTTTTGTATTTGTATGTAAAAAGTCGCAGAACAATATAACTTTACAGATTTTAATTATTTTTGTAAATTTTTTTTTTTATTTTATTTATTACTATTTTTTTTGTTTTTATAAAATTTAGTTATATTTAAATATGTATGTTTTGAATATTTGCACTGCACATTTCTTTATTTGGTAAATATTTTATTTTATTTATATCTGTACCTTTTTGTAGCACAGTGTATACTATATACATATGTATATACTGTATGTACCTTAAATAATATAGGTCACTGCACTTGCTGTTTCGCGAAACTGGTTTTTGGCACAATTTTGTTGTTTGGTTTTCTTTTTTGTTTGATTTTGTTTGTCACTTGTATAATTTTTATTATTTTATTAAACACTTTTTCACATATATGTATATTAATTTTTTTATATTTATTTAGCCACAGTGCCTTTCTTTGTGGCTCGAAGGACCATGAACAATAACTCACCTTGATGTTCACTTTTGATTATCGAATCCCTTTTTTTAAAGGAAGAAAGAAACGCACTTGTTTCGGAATAAACGTTATAAATATTTATTGAATTTAATAATATTACACAATAATTCACGAATTATTTATGTATTTATATTGAACAACGTTATGATAAATGTATGTATCGTTAGTGATTTTAGTTTACAAAAATGGTTGTATTAAAAATGGATGTTAAATGTTGAAACATATAAGCGGGTGCCAAATATCGGAAAACCGGGATGCTGCGAACACGGAGGTGCGATGCGAACGACGTTATCGAAAAGAAAGGTGAAGTGCTATCCTTTCTATTCCTTTTTGTTAAAGTTTGTATGCTGTCATCGTGTTTTGATGTATGTGTGTGTGTGTGTGTTAACGTGTAGTGTTCTCTGGCGTGATGAGGTGGATGTAGTGTGGTGAAATGATATGAGTGTGTTTTTCGTTTTGACTCATTTAGCCACTTACCTTCAGAATTGTTAAGGAAACGCCTTTCGTTGATTAATGAATTACTATATTGATAGTTCCGATATTTATAATCGAATTGTAAGCCGTTATCACACTCCAGTGTTTTTTTATAGACCTTTGCCTTTTGAATAGTATAAATTCTACTCTCTGAAATTACGGAATTGCTTTGTTGAGTACTATCTTTCGAAGATAGTTCTGTTTTCGCAAATAAAACTTTTTCAATTTCAAAGTCATTCGCGGGTTCAGGTTTTTTCTGTGAGTTATTATTAGCTCTCCAAAAATTGCTCGCATAGCCTATAAAAGTAGAACAAAAAGCATTATAATGTATAACGAGTGAATGTTTTGACCAAAAAGTATTGAAATGAACTATTTAATATTAATCTAGTAAAATAATATCAAATCAGTATGGGATGACGGTAGGGAGTATTAAGTATAGTTTTCAATAATATGCTAAAATAAGTTTGAAAGGGCTAAGTTCGGATGTAACCGAACATTTTATACTATCGAAATTTATTTATTTAATTTTATGATGATAATCCACAATTCGAATCATATATTCTGCTTAAGGCAATTAAAATATATATAAAAATATACATATAGTACCATGAGGCTGGAATAATTCCTAAACCGATTTCACTATTTTACGCCATCAAGCTACATCATATCCAAGATTATCCATTTACTTAATTTTGTAGGGATATCTCACATATAAACCGATATGTTATCAAGATATTCACCACATTTTATTATTATATTCCTTACGTTTCCAGATCTTATTATCATATTCCAACATTTTACAACACTGAATCCTTAAACCCCTAGTTCTAATTTGGAATTGACCGAATAAGGAACAGATTATTTTTGGCACAGTCGGTAAACGTCTCGTCTCGCGAATTCAAAAGTAAATTTTGAAGCGCTTACAAATAAAAAAATTAGAAAATCCAAAGTAAATTTTTTTCAATATTTTTTTTTTTTAAATTAATTCGATAAATAACAAGTAAGGAAGGGCTAAGTTCGGGTGTAACCGAACATTTTATACTCTCGTCATTTATTTATTTAACTTAATTAATAATATATAATACACAATTTGACCCACATATTCGTCATATATATTGTATAAAGTCCATTGAAAGTTGAAAACCCTAATATTAGGTTAGAAGCACCGAGGTACTCATATTCGATATATGGGGCCTTGACAACCGATTTCGGCGATTTTTAGAATGGGGCTGCCACACTACAAACGTATTATTTGTGCAAAGTTCAGCATCGATATCTTCACTAGTGCTTACTTTATATATTGTAAAGTAAACGATTTAGATCGTCTTCAAAGTTCTGGTATATAGGAAGTAGGGGTGGTTGTAAAGCGATTTGGCCTTTTTTCACAACATATCATTGGGATGTAATGAAACTATTACAAACCAAGCGAAGCCACGCAAATTTTCCATTTTGTAAAAAAATCTGAGTGCAGCTTCCATCTGCCATTTCTTATGTGAAATTTAGTGTTTCTAAAGTTTTTCGTTAGTGAGTTAACCCACTTTTAGTAGTTTTCAACATAACCTTTGTATGGGAGATGGGCGTGGTTACAATCCGATTTCCTCCATTTTTCAACTGTATAAGGTAGTATCTGAAAGAAACGACTCCAGAAAGTTTCCTTGACATACCTTTAGTAGTTTGCGAAATATGTACAAAAAACTTATAAGGGGCGGGGCCACGCCCACTTCCCCAAAAAAATTACATCCACATATGCCCCTTCATAGTGCGATCCCTCATACCAAATTTTACTTTCATAGCTTTATTTATGGCTTAGTTATGGCACTTTAAGTGTTTTCGGTTTTCGCCATTTTGTGGGCGTGGCAGTTGTCCGATTACGCCCATTTTCGAACTTAACCTTCTTATGGTGCCAAGAAATACGTATTCCAAGTTTCATCAAGGTATCTCAATTTTTACTCAAGTTACAGCTGGCACGGATGGACGGACAGACGGACGGACAGACAGACATCCGGATTTAAACTTTTCTCGTCACCCTGTTCATTTTGATATATATAACCCTATATCTAACTCGTTTAGTTTTAGGACTTACAACCAACCGTTATGTGGACAAAACTATAATACTCTCGTAGCAACTTTGTTGAGAGAGTATAAAACACGGAACGTGAAAAAGACATGATTCAAAAAAATAAAAGTGCCAATGCCAACAGAAAAAATATACAAAAATTCAAATAAAATTGCGTAAAACCAAATAAAATGAAATCGATCGTAAATCACAAAAAAAAATTAGTGCGAAAAAAATAAGAATCTACTAGAACTTATAAACAAATGAGACTGTACAAGAGAAAAATTATAAATGAAAATTGAAAAACCTATAATATATATACGAAAACAACTGTTAAATTGAAATCTAAATTTAATTGATGTAACTACAAAAATGGGATCATGTGTAGAAGTTCACGCAAGTGAGGAAAGTTTTTGATTGTCATTCACTTGGGAGTGGCCAGAAACGATTCTTCTCCACATGGTTCAAGCAGCTCACGACTTCCGGTTTTAGACCAAGTATCCTCTGGGTAGCCAACAGACATCCGTTTGAATGCGAGCTAAAGTGAGAAGGCGAAGCCCGCTTATGCGGTTGTGCGTAGGGCTTGGGACCCACCACATAAAAATGAGGATAATTTATTTAAGGATAATGATATAAGGGCATGCACCTGGAATGTCCGGACCCTTAATTGGGAAGGTGCCTCTGCCCAGCTGGTTGATGTCCTCATACGACTCAAGGCTGACATCACAAGGTGGGTCCTTGTGACATCTACTACAGCGGCCATATAAAGGAGCGCAAATTTGGTGTTGGATTTGTGGTGGGAGAGAGACTCCGTCGCAGAGTCCTGGCATTCACCCCGGTGGATGAACGTCTAGCCACAATCCGCATCAAAGCGAGGTTCTTCAACATATCGTTGATTTGCGCCCACGCCCAAACGGAAGAGAAGGACGATGTGACCAAAGATGCTTTCTATGAGCGCCTAGAACGCACCTATGAGCGCTGCCCCCGCCACGATGTAAAAGTCGTGATTGGCGATTTTAACGCCAGGGTGGGTAAAGAAGGTGTCTTTGGCACAACAGTCGGAAAATTCAGCCTCCATGACGAAACATCGCCAAACGGCCTGAGGCTGATCGACTTTGCTGGGGCCCGAAATATGGTCGTCTGTAGTACCAGATTCCAGCATAAGAAAATACATCAAGCTACTTGGCTGTCTCCTGATCGAAACACGTGGAACCAAATCGATCACGTTGTGATAGACGGAAGACATGTCTCCTGTGTTTTAGACGTGCGTACGCTCCGAGGACCAAATATAGACTCGGATCATTATCTGGTCGCAGCGAAGATACGCACCCGCCTCTGTGCAGCAAAGAATGCCCGTCAACAACCACAAGGAAGGTTCGACGTCGAAAATCTGCAATCGCAACAGACAGCCACGAAATACTCAACTCGACTTGCACTCCTGCTCTCTGAGAGCACTCATCAGCATCTCGGTATAAGGGAACTGTGGAACGGCATCTCAAACTCACTGCGTACCGCTGCAGCCGAAACAATTGGTTTTCGGCAACGACAAAAAACAAGCTGGTACGATGAGGAGTGCCGTCTCGCAGCGGAGAGAAAACAGACTGCCTACCTCGCAACGTTGCAAACGATCACAACACGTGCGGGATGGGATAGATACCGAGAGCTGAAGAGGGAAGCGAGAAGCATCTGCAGACAAAAAAAGAAAGAGGCCGAAATGCGTGAGTACGAAGAGCTTGAGAAGCTGGCAGACAGAGGGAATGCTCGAAAATTTTATGAAAAAATGAAGCGACTTAACGAAGGTCTCAAGACCGGAGCATCCTCATGTAGAGACTAAGGTGGTAATCTGGTAACCGATGTCCAGGGCATACTGGGATTATGGAGGGAACACTTCTCCGACCTGCTGAATGGCAGTGAGAGTACAACACCAGGAGATGGCGAACCCGATCCCCCAATCGATGACGATGGAACAGATGTTCCATTACCCGACCATGAAGAAATTCGAATAGCAATTACCCGCTTGAAGAACAACAAAGCAGCGGGGGCCGATAGATTGCCGGCAGAACTATTCAAATACGGCGGCGAAGAACTGATAAGGTGCATGCATCAGCTTCTTTGCAGAGAATGGTCGGAAGAGAGCATGCCTGACGATTGGAATCTCAGTGTGCTCTGCCCAATCCATAAAAAGGGAGATCCCACAATCTGCGCCAATTACCGTGGGATCAGCCTCCTAAATATCGCATACAAGGTTCTATCGAGCGTACTGTGTGAAAGACTAAAGCCCACCGTCAACGAACTGATTGGACCTTATCAGTGTGGCTTTAGACCTGGAAAATCAACAACAGACCAGATATTCACCATGCGCCAAATTTTGGAGAAGACCCGTGAAAATAGGATCGACACACACCATATCTTTGTCGACTTTAAAGCTGCTTTCGACAGCACGAAAAGGAGCTGCCTTTATGCCGCGATGTCTGAATTTGGTATCCCCGCAAAACTAATACGGCTGTGTAAATTGACGTTGAGCAACACCAAAAGCTCCGTCATGATTGGGAAGGACCTCTCCGAGCCGTTCGATACCAAACGAGATTTCAGACAAGGTGACTCACTATCGTGCGACTTCTTTAACCTGATGCTGGAAAAAATTATAAGAGCTGCAGAGCTAAACCGAGAAGGTACAATCTTCTACAAGAGTGTACAGCTCCTGGCGTACGCCGATGATATTGATATCATCGGAAGCAACAACCGCGCCGTTTGTTCTGCTTTTTCCCGCATGGATAAGGAGGCGAAGCGAATGGGTCTGGAGGTGAATGAGGAGAAGACGAAATATCTCCTGTCATCAAACAAAGAGTCGGCGCATTCGCGTCTTGGCTCCCACGTCACTGTTGACAGTCATAACTTCGAGGTCGTAGATAATTTCGTATACCTGGGAACCAGCATCAACAACACGAACAATGTCAGCCTCGAAATCCAGCGCAGAATAACTCTTGCCAACAGGTGCTACTTTGGACTGAGTAGGCAATTGAACAGTAAAGTCCTCTCTCGACGAACCAAAATCAAGCTCTACAAGTCGCTTATCATTCCCGTCCTGCTTTACGGTGCAGAAGCTTGGACGATGTCAACATCAGATGAGACGACACTAGGAGTTTTCGAGAGGAAAATTTTGCGTAAGTTTTATGGTCCTCAGAATATTGGCAACGGCGAATACCACAGACGATGGAACGATGAGCTGTACGAGTTATACGACGACATTGTCATAGTTCAGCGAATAAAAAGACAGCGGCTACGCTGGCTTGGTCATGTTGTCCGAATGGACGAAAACACTCCAGCCCTGAAAGTGTTCGATGCAGTACCCGCCGGAGGAAGCCGAGGAAGGGGAAGGCCTCCACTCCGTTGGAAGGACCAGCTGGAGAGCGACCTGGTTACATTTGGGATCTCCAACTGGCGCCGAACTGCGAAGGAGAGAGAGAGGTGGCGCACTATCGGCGATTCGGCTATAACCGGCTAAACGGTTGCAACGCCAATCACATACATACATACTAAAAAAATGAAATTAACGTAAGTGGAAATTAAAAAACATATAGGAAAAATAATCAAATTAATTAAGTTAATGACGTAATTTTATAAAGATAACACAATTCGGCCTATATATTCGAAGACTATACTCACTTAATTTTATATTACTTATAATTAAGTATATGGGATCTGGGGGAAGTTATCCTGATTTTAATCATTTTTGGTACAGAGACAAACTGTTATTAGAAAAAAATTCTGAGGGAATGAATTACATTAAAATATCTGAGAGATTTACCTATATTTTGGGTGAAAAATTGCCCTTAGGCAATGAGTTATTCATGGTCGATATCAGGGATCTTGAAAAGTCATTTTCATTTCATTTTTGGACTGTATTAAGAAATGGCCAAAAAAACGACTGCAGAAAGTTTGGTTTATATAGCTTTATTGGTTTGCAAGATATATACAAAAAACCTATTTGGGGGCGGGGTCACGCCCACTTTTCCAAAAAAAAAATACATCCAAAGGTGCCCCTCCCTAATGCGTTCCTCTGTTCCAAATTTCATAACTTTATTTATGGCTTAGTTATGACACTGTATAGGTTTTCGGTTTTCGCCATTTTGTGGACGTGGCAGTGGACCGATTTTGCCCATCTTCGAAAGCAACATTCTTATGGTGCCAAGGAACACGTGTTCCAAGTTTCATTAAGATATCTCAATTTTTACTCAAGTTACAGCTTGCACGGACGGACAGACGGACAGACAGACATCCGGATTTGAACTTTACTCGTCAACCTGATCATTTATATATATATAACCCCATATCTAACTCTTTTATTTCTTGGTGATAAACAACCGTTATGTGAACAAAACTATAATACTCTGTGCAACAGGGTGCGAGAGTATAAAAACATATACGGAAAAATGTACCGTTCTTGAAAAATAAAAATCAAACTAACAGCCCTATTCTCATGCCCTCTCAAAAATCGCCACACTCCCTACTGTGAAGTTTTTGAATTTTGTGATGATTACCTTATTCTGACGAAAATTCAAAAGCTCTGTACGTGTGAAAGCAGCCAAAGCAGAAAACAAATATGAAACAAGTAAGGAAGGGCTAAGTTCGGGTGTAACCGAACATTTTATACTCTCGCAATTTATTTACATTCGGATTTGAACTCCACTCTTCACCCTGATCACTTTGGTATATATAACCCTATATCTAACTCGTTTAGTTTTGGGTGTTACAAACAACCGTTATGTGAACAAAACTATAATACTCTCTTTAGCAACATTTGTTGCGAGAGTATAAATATTTGAGTGTTGTAACTAGCATGGAGGAATCGGGGAGTAGCAGGAAAATTCTGAAGGGTTTGCGAGACAAAAGCGATCCTCTTACCATGCAAGACACACCATTTATAACTTCATTTCGATTTCCCAAATCGCTCTGTAAAGTTCATATAGACAAATTAGTGCCGCATGATGTTTAGAAGTCGAATATTCTCTTTTACTCTGCGATTCCTGGTGTGCTTATACTTTTACGGGTATTCCCAAAATTGAGTTGGGAATAGCTATTGTTTAAAACAAGCTTATTTCAAATACCTCTTACCGCGGGTCGGGGAAAATATTGAAACACCAAGCTTGAGTGAGAACTATTTCATTCTAATTTTATTTTCTAATTTCAAACCTTTATATACAGTTTCTAAATATATGTGTATATTTGTATGTATGCTGCATATTGTTTATGCTGCAATGCATGGGGTTATTTTCATGCATGTTTTTATTTTTGAGTGGATGTGTATTGCATATCAATGCATACGTACGTGTCTCATCCTAGCAGATTTAAAAGTGAGATCTCCTGAAAGGAGGAATGAAGGAGTCCTCCTATTGACCTCTTTTAAGAGAAGTAAGGGAGATTTTTTAATTTTGTTCTTAAATTGTGTTTTTTTATATTTTATTTTAGTGTTGACCTCCTTTTGTCATCTTTTAGGAGCAAAAACGGAGATTTTATACTTCTATTGTGATTTTTTTTTACTTCATTTCAGTATTGATCTCCTTTAGGAGCAATAAAGGAGATTTTTTCATTTTTCGTAGCTTAAAAATCGTGCTTTTGATTCAAAAATTACAATTTAACGGGATATAATTACTGTTAATTTTTGTCTTCAAGCAATTATTCATTTCAACTGTGTTTTTTAAAGCGTGCAGACGTAAGTGTTTTATATCTATTGAGTATTAAATATTTTAAATTGATAATTAAATGTACTCTAAAAGGCATTTAAAACGCCTAGTGAATAAAAAATTAAATAATTTATATAAAAAAACAAAATACTAATACACAAAATGAAAATGATGTGGAAAGTGTTAATGAAATTGAAAAACATGGAACAAAGAATACGGAAGCTAGAGGAAATATCGGCGCAGAACACTATATTCCTGGAGTGGATTATTGACATATTTCCACCGATGAAGATTGAATTAATGATATTTCCTATTAAGAACAGATTTAAAGTGAATTGGGATGGAGCCAAAAAAAAGTTGCATTGAAGAATTATGCACTTTTCAAAAAATTTCTTTACGCTAATACATAATTTCAATTCATGTCATCTATTTTTTTAACAAGTTTCATTTTTAGAGGCCTTAAAAGATGATTACGGAAGAGAAGGACGAAGTGATCAAAGATACCTTCTATGAGCGCCTAGAACGTACCTATGAGCGCTGCCCCCGCCACGATGTAAAAATCGTGCTTGGCGATTTCAACGCTAGGGTGGGTAAAGAAGGTGTCTTTGGCACAACAGTCGGAAAATTCAGCCTCCATAACGAAACATCACCAAACGGTCTGAGGCTGATCGACTTCGCCGGGGCCCGAAATATGGTCGTCTGTAGTACTAGATTCCAGCATAAGAAAATCCATCAAGCTACTTGGCTGTCCCCGGATCGAATCACTCGCAACCAGATCGATCATGTTGTGATAGATGGACGACATGTCTCCAGTGTCTTTGATGTGCGTACGCTTCGTGGTCCCAACATCGACTCGGACCACTATCTTGTAGCAGCTAAGATACGCACCCGCCTCTGTGTAGAAAAGCGCACACGTCAACAAACACAAGGAAGGTTCGACATCGAGAAGCTGCAATCACAACCGACAGCCGAACGATTTTCTACTCGACTTGCACTCCTGCTCTCTGAGAGCACTCATCAGCATCTCGGTATAAGGGAGCTGTGGGACGGTATATCAAACTCCTTACGTACAGCTGCAACCGAAACCATTGGTTTTCGGAAAAGCCAAAAAAAACAGCTTGTATGACGAGGATTGTCGTCTCGCAGCGGAGAGAAAACAGACTGCCTACCTCGCAATGTTGCGATCGACCGCAACACGAGCGGGATGGGAAAGATACCGAGAGCTGAAGAGGGAAGCGAGACGCATTTGCAGACAAAAAAAGAAAGAGGCCGAAATGCGTGAGTATGAAGAGCTTGACAAGCTGGCCGACAGGGGTAATGCTCGAAAATTTTACGAAAAGATCCGGCGACTAACTGAAGGTTTCAAGACCGGAGCGCACTCCTGTAGGACCCCCAGAGGTGATCTAGTTATTGATGACCAGAGTATACTGAGTTTGTGGAGGGAACACTTCTCCAGCCTGCTGAATGGCAGTGAAAGTACAACACCAGGAGATGGCGAACCCGATTCCCCAATCGACGACGATGGAGCAGATGTTCCATTGCCCGACCGTGAAGAAATTCGAATAGCAATTACCCGCTTGAAGAACAATAAGGCGGCGGGTGCCGATGGATTACCGGCCGAGCTATTCAAATACGGCGGCGAAGAGCTGAGAAGGTGCTTGCATCAGCTTCTTTGCAGAATATGGTCGGAAGAAAGCATGCCTGACGATTGGAATCTCAGTGTACTCTGCCCAATACACAAAAAGGGAGATCCCACAATTTGCGCCAATTACCGTGGGATAAGCCTCCTCAACATCGCGTATAAGGTTCTGTCGAGCGTATTGTGTGAAAGACTAAAGCCCACCGTCAACAAACTGATTGGACCTTATCAGTGTGGCTTTAGACCTGGAAAATCAACAACAGACCAGATATTCACCATGCGCCAAATTTTGGAGAAGACCCGTGAAAATAGGATCGACACACACCATATCTTCGTCGACTTTAAAGCTGCTTTCGACAGCACTATATGCCGCGATGTCTGAATTTGGTATCCCCGCAAAACTAATACGGCTGTGTAAGCTGACGTTAAGCAACACCAAAAGCTCCGTCAGGATCGGAAAGGACCTCTCCGAGCCGTTCGATACCAGACGAGGCTTCAGACAAGGTGACTCACTCTCGTGTGATTTCTCTAACCTGATGCTGGAGAAAATAATACGAGCTGCAGAGCTAAATCGAGAAGGTACAATCTTCTATAAGAGTGTACAGCTACTGGCGTACGCCGATGATATCGATATCATCGGAAACAACACCCGCGCCGTTAGTTCTGCTTTCTCCAGACTGGATAAGGAAGCGAAGCGTATGGGTCTGGTGGTGAACGAGGACAAGACGAAATATCTCCTGTCGTCAAACAAACAGTCAGCGCATTCGCGACTTGGCTCCCACGTCACTGTTGACAGTCATAACTTTGAAGTTGTAGATAATTTCGTCTACCTGGGAACCAGCATTAACAGCAATAACAATGTCAGCCTGGAAATCCAACGCAGAATCACTCTTGCCAACAGGTGCTACTATGGACTAAGTAGGCAATTGAAAAGTAAAGTCCTCTCTCGACGAACAAAATTCAAACTCTACAAGTCTCTCATCATTCCCGTCCTACTTTACGGTACAGAAGCGTGGACGATGTCAACATCCGATGAGACGGCACTAGGAGTTTTCGAGAGAAAGGTTTTGCGGAAGATTTATGGTCTCTTAAGAATTGGCAACGGCGAATACCGCAGACGATGGAACGATGAGCTGTATGTGTTATTCGACGACATAGACATAGTCCAGCGAATAAAAAAACAGCGGCTACGCTGGCTAGGTCATGTTGTCCGAATGGATGAAAGTGCTCCAGCTCTGAAAGTATTCGATGCAGTACCCGCTGGTGGAAGCAGAGGAAGAGGGAGACCTCCTCTCCGATGGAAGGACCAGGTGGAGAGGGACCTGGCTTCGCTTGGAATAACCAATTGGCGCCAAACTGCCAGAAGGAGGGATGCGTGGCGCGCTGTTTTGGACTCGGCTATAACCGCGTAAGCGGTGTCTGCGCCAGTCAAGAAGAAGAAGAAGCTCATTCGAATACCACAAATTTGAACTTTTTCTTTTGATAATAAAACATTTCGGAACAAATCTTTCAAAAATATTAAAAATTGTTTCATTAAAATGTGATACATTTAATTCAATATTACCACTGTAATCAGGCCAAGTCAATTTAGAAAGTTCACAATTAATCTTTTTGAAGTAAGCTTTCGCAAAGTTGAACCGAAAACAAAGGTCCTGTTTGTTGTATACAAGCAATTCGTCTATGATTTCGATATTAATTTCCAAGGCAGGGTGATAAGAGTCCTCTGGCAAAACTAAAGGATCAGATCGGACCACAGAAACTGTTGAAGTATTATCAACATAGACCAAATCTAAGAATTTACCAAACTTGTTCGGAATTAAGTTAATTTGGTTAAGACCCATCCCAGACATTTCTTCCAAAAACTCATTAAAGATTAACCGAGTGCAAAAAGGGGTAATGCAATCGTCAACAGATTTCCAAGATACACACGGTAAATTAAAATCGCCTAGAACAATTATGTAATCAGTATTCTTGGCAATTGAAAAAACATTATTTATTAAAGAAGCATGCTGCATATATACAGATAAGTCCGATTGAGGCGGAATATAAGATAAAGTTAGGCAAATAGAACATTTATTAATACAAATTCGTATGCACTTAAATTCAATAAAGTCCGCATGAGGAACTTCTACTTCTTCAGATGGAATTGAAGAATGCACAGCAAATAGTACACCCCCCCGACTCTGTTCAGTCGATCGCATCTAAAGATTTGAAATTCACTATTTAATATTTCGTTATCAAAGATATGAGGTTTAAGCCAGGTTTCAGTAAAAGCGATGACTTTAAAATTACAATTAGTGCTGTTCAAATACAATTCTTTTAATTTTGTATTTAAACCTCTTACATTTTGATAGTGAATTTGTAATGAATTTTTAATAATTAGTTTTGTTTTTTGAATCCGCGGCAGTTTTTGGCATATGAGCAATTACAGTTTGTTTTTGTTGCTTTTGCTCGTATACGCGCACGAAAGCACCAGGTGGCCAAAGTGATTCATCAAGTAGCAATTAAAAATTAACAGCTGAAACGCCAATCTTGAAAGAAGATATGTTTCTTTCGTATTTAAAGTTAAATTTTCTGACATCAATATCAATATCGTTCATTTTTAATTTCGACAAGATGTAAAACTTTATATCTTCGATTGTGGTATCCGAAGCGAATCTCGAAACGAAAATTGATTTTCGTTGAGGTATTACTATCAAATTTTTTGCCACAAACTCAGAGTTAATAGGAGGCGGATCCTGAATAGTTTTCCGCTTAAGGTTATCGTTAATTATTTTCGGAGGATTAAGCACTTTTGAAGAGGAAGGCTTCTCTCCTTGAGGGCAAGGAGATGAGAGATGAATAAGGTCTAATTTCACCGGTGATATATGTACTTTTTACGGACAAAGTGGCAGGTTCTTCATTAGACGGACGTTTACGTTTTGATGAAGACTTAGCATTATCATCTTGATCATTTAGGCATTTAAATGATTGAAACAACACTTCATAATGCTTAAATTTTTCTGTAAGGTTTTGAAGTTCTCGACCGATTTCTTTAAAATTATTGCGCGCCTGTTTAAAAACTTTAAATAATTCAATATCTGACGGTCTACACTTTAAGCACGACCAGCGCAGACCCTTTCCATCGAGAATAGAATCTAAGATTCTAGCTGTCAATCCAGCGCATTTAAGATGGGCAAGCCCGTCACAAAGCCAACAAGAAACAAAACGATCAGAATCTCCTTTAATAGTACAATTCGGAAAATTACAAGACATTATGAAAAAATTTAAATTGAAGGAAAAAACAAAATAGTAAATAATAATAAAAATTAAAATATGATATAATAGTAAATAGAAAAACTAAGATAGTTATACTGAATTAGCCGAGATCACAACCAATATAATAGTGAGCAGTTTGAGAAGCACTGAGCCACTTAAAAATAACACGCAAACAGCTGTGAGAAAAAATGAAAGAAAAAAAAGACAAATCAAAAGAAAAAGAGCAAATTAAAACAAAACCAATATGCAATCGCACAAACAATTGCAAAGTATGAAATAAATTTGATAATTGATAACAACAACAAATGATTTAAAAGACTCGGCACCAGAATTTAAGAAAATAGTTAAAATACAATTAAAACTTAAATATAACACAAAAGCAAATTAGCACAAATACTTAGCTTTAGATTACACTTATTAAAAGTACACTTTCTTTAATTATATTAATAAATTTAAGCACAAATTCAAGAACCGAGAAAAAATTAAACTTCACAGTTTGACGTGTTGCCAGCTTTTTAAAAACATTTATGTAATTCCTGCGTCATGCAATAGCAATCTGGGACTTTATTGCTTAAAAAAAATTACCGAATATTTATTATAAATATTATTAACTTTTTTGCCCAGTGGACAATTTTTTTTTCTTCCTAGGAATAAAATTTCGCTCTCTAATGCGATTATTCAACTGTTGAGCAATATATTGAGATTTCCGGCAGTCCTTTTTCAAAATTTTGTAAAAAACTTTCAAATTTATATCCAGAGAAGCTAGAAGCACATCCAAAGTCATTTACACACTGCGATATATGGAGCAAGTTATGAACATTATAACTGACTCGATCTTTGCCGTATAAAGTGGCAAAATCTTCAACATAAGCCTCTAAAAGCTTCTGGACACAGGCTAAATTACTTTGGCACATTCTTGGACAGGATATGAATCTATATGCTGTCTGTTCAAAAATGAACAGGAGTCACTTTTGTCGCCCGGGAGAATGTTCAAAAATGAACATGTGCGTATATATTTAGTTTTTTATTACTCTACATATTAAGAATATTAAATAAGAAAAATGTAATAACACATACAGTCCACTGAGCATAAATATGTATGTTCAAATATATTTAATGACATACATACATATAATACATACATTTATATATACAACGTACATATATTTATATGAGGCACGCATGCATCTATATGCAACATGCATGCACTCAACAAACACATTTATATGTATGCACAAGATAACCTATTGGTTATAAAAATACATTTGGGCAATTGCTTGTGTGCATTTGAAATAACCCCTTATCGTGCAACATATAAAATATACATATAGACATACACACATACATATATAATTAGTTCTAAAGATAATTCTAAAATTTGTATATAAGTAAGTAAAAAACCAAAATAAAATCAGAATGAAATAGTTCTCACTCAAGCTTGGTGTTTCAAATATTTTCCCCGACCCGCGGTAAGAGGTATTTGAAATCAGCTTGTTTTAAACATTTGGTCCTTCGAGCCGGATAGAGAGATCCGGAGCCGAAGAGAGATCCAATTAAGAAGGCCTGCTATTAGAATATAGAGGCACCTATTACAAAATTTGGTCGTTAGAGCAGAATGTGAGCTCAGACAAATAAAAAGACCTGTATATAGAAATACAGGCAGGAAAAAGTCCTATACATGAATTAGGCAAAAGACAAAAAAAAATCAATGGAAAAGATTGTATGTAAAACGTATTTGCGAGAGACAATACGCATTAGTTAACTGTTATATAACTTATATATACAGCAGCTGTGAGTCGAGGCACAGCAAGATCAACAAGGCGATCGAAACAAAAAATCCTCAAATTCTTTGAAGAAAAAGAAATTTGTTTTTTTTTTATAAAATTTTAATATAAAAAAAATATATGGAAGTATGCCGCATTTGTTGTAGAGTTGGGAGACAACAACAAGCATCCAAAGGAATGGATACAGGGGCAAGAACGTATAGCCCAACCGAAAAGGTGGCAGACTATTTATTGCAAGCAATTGAAAAAAGATCGGAAAGAATTAGATCTATAATTGCAAAGGTAAAAGCAAATATATATATTGCTGACGAAGCTGCACTCGAAAGGTATGAAAATCGATTACAACATTTTCAAAACCTCGTGGAGCAAAATTTGGATGAGTTATCATATAATTACGACGAGAAATTTATTTATAATGAAGCAGAGGAATTACTGGTTGAAGTCGCTGAAATTGTGCGAATGTTGAAAATGCAAAGGGAATTATTCAACATTAAATTTTCGAGCCTACCTTTTAAGGCTCCAGCTACTAGTGGTTTTGACGCTGATTCAAAGGATAGTGTCTTTGGTCAAACCAATACATATGCCTCAGATCCAGAAATGCAATCAAATAAATTTTCGAGCCTAATTTTCAAGGCTCCAGCTAACAAAGGTAAGGTGGAAGCTAATGGTGGAAGTACTTTTGGCACCGCTACTACAGTTGGGTCCAAGGCATATGACGATGGAAATATGCCACTGGAGAGACTTGCCGGTAATGAACAACCAACTAATGACAAATACACATTGGAGAAAGTCACCTACTCTTATGGTGATAACCCAATTACAAAGGACCTGAAAAGAAACGACGACGCAGATGCATTACATGTCAAAAAAGTAGCAACACAGAAGGAAGATGTTACTACTTCTTCAAAACGTATCACTGTTCACAGCGAAATTTCGTTTCCGCATTATATGCTGTCAAAAAAAATGTTCATGAAAGAAGAACTTATTTCAGAAAGTTCTTTAGCAGAAGAATCTCATGAATTTCTTTTATCTGAGGAAAGAACAAATAAATTGGTTGAAGAAGAAGAAAAATATACACAAGGAGTTATTACTGAAAGTAACCAAATCGAAGAAAATATTGAAGATAAAAATGTCCAGCAATACAGAAGCAAATCGTGCAGGAGCTGGAGAATAACAATAACACCGATTGTGGCAACGATGATTGGTGGAGATATTCGTGGTAAGAAGATACCAGACAACAATACAACATATAGGAGGAAAAATAACATGCTTGATTCACGAATGAAAAAGAAATACCACTATG
Source organism: Zeugodacus cucurbitae (assembly GCF_028554725.1). Classification (NCBI taxonomy): domain Eukaryota; kingdom Metazoa; phylum Arthropoda; class Insecta; order Diptera; family Tephritidae; genus Zeugodacus; species Zeugodacus cucurbitae. The sequence continues at coordinate 39,457,196 of NC_071668.1, forward strand.
TGAAAAAATTAATATATAAAAAGATGATAACATTACTGAAGAAAAGATCCAATGCGTTGGAAATTGATAAGAAGACATTACTACAATATATAAGGAAAAGTCGAGAACAATTTAAACTTGCAAAATACAGTCAACAGATATTGTTTGAAAAAGTGGATGTAGTAACAACCATTTGGGAGTTACTAATACCATGGCAACTTATGTTGGAGCAGATATGGGCCATTAAAGGCCACTTTGGAATTAGGAGCACGATGCACTGGTCGCTACAAAGGCGTTATTCTTGCGGCTTCCCAAAACTATCACACACAAATGTTAATTGGGGCATCGGTAAAGACGAGGCGACGATTACAAGCTGAGGTCATCTATCCAGGAGTCACCATTGTCGCCCGGGAGAATGTTCAAAAAAGAACAGGAGTCACTTTTGTCGCCCGGGAGAATGTTCAAAAATGAACATGTGCGTATATATTTAGTTTTTTATTACTCTACATATTAAGAATATTAAATAAGAAAAATGTAATAACACATACAGTCCACTGAGCATAAATATGTATGTTCAAATATATTTAATGACATACATACATATAATACATACATTTATATATACAACGTACATATATTTATATGAGGCACGCATGCATCTATATGCAACATGCATGCACTCAACAAACACATTTATATGTATGCACAAGATAACCTATTGGTTATAAAAATACATTTGGGCAATTGCTTGTGTGCATTTGAAATAACCCCTTATCGTGCAACATATAAAATATACATATAGACATACACACATACATATATAATTAGTTCTTAAGATAATTCTAAAATTTGTATATAAGTAAGGAAAAAACCAAAATAAAATTAGAATGAAATAATTTCTCAATAAAGCTAGACTATCATTTATTTTCCCCCACCAGCGGTAAGAAATATTTGACACAGCTAGTTTTAACACTGTCATTAAAATCAAAAAATGCTCAAAAAGATCAGCTTCAATAACATTTCTTAACAAAAAGAAACCTGTATACAATATTATTTGTCAAAATTCTGAAGCTTTCCAACGTGGCATCTCTTCAAATGTCCTCAACTTCCGATTAAACTCTTTTGGCGTATAATTTCGAACAATTCCAATTTTTTCATTAAGTAAATTACAGTTTAGGCATTTTTTATTTTTTTTTTATCGGTTTACCTTTCCATTTTAAAAGTAAACTTTTTTTAACCACTCCTAAATCGAATAAATGCATCACATCCAAAGGAAACTGTGTAATCATGTTTACGCCACAATTTTCCAGTGGATGTGCAGTAGTATGAAATCTTGCTAAATGGAAGTTTTTTGTGGTTCGTTCGGCGAAACTTTGGTCAGTTCTTAAGACGCCAGAAGTTAAAGAATATGAGAAACGTTTATTTATTCTCACAGCTTTTTGCTCACATTTGGAACATCCATATGAACACGTATGGCCAACAGTGCCACTTAAAAAAGCTTTGGCTGGAGCATAACATATGATAGCTCCTATTTTGATTTTATAAGATTTACCGCCATAGAGCATCCCATTTTTTTAAGCTCAGAGTACTCGTCCAAAAATTTCTCCAAATATTTTTCAACTTCCTGTGGCTTTGAGCAACCAATAAAACTGCCAATTAAAAATGGTTGTGATTCACAATTTGAAATTGCTCCCAATATTGGCTAAAGAGTTTTCGCGGAACTTTTGTAAAATGGCAAACCATCGCAAAAAACATCTAATACAATAGTTTCACCTACAGAATTAACGTGTTTTATTTCATTTTTCAATGCCTTTTCTAAGCCAAAGTGAAAATATTCTCCAGGCGGCATGGCTATTACATTAGTATCATCTGGTTGGAAAGATTGTAAGAGCTTATTTTTTGATATAGGCACATTTAAATTTTGTGAGTTTAAAATTGCAAGAAGACTATTACATGCGGCCTTTGTTATTCGATTTTCAATTGCCCAAATGGCTAACTGTTTTGAAAGTGGCTCAGCTGGCAAACAAAAATCTTCTATCACTTCTTTCGAGCCTGTACCACTTTCAACTTCTTCAAAAACTTCTTTAGAGCCTGTATCACTTTCAATTACATTAACACTTGTGTATTATTATTTTTTCTTATATAAATTAATTAATTTTTTATTCACTAGGCGTTTTAAATGTCTTTTAGAGTATATTTAATTATCAATTTAAAATATTTAATACTCAATAGATATAAAACACTTATGTACGTCTGCAACTTTAAAAAACACAGTTGAAATGAACAATTGCTTGAAGACAAAAATTAACAGTTATTATTTCCCGTTGAATTGTAATTTTTGAAGCAAAAGTACGATTTTTAAGCTACGAAAAATGAAAAAATCTCCTTTATTGCTCCTAAAGGAGGACAAAAGAAGGTCAATAATAAATGAAGTAAAAAAAATAACAATAGAAGTATAAAGTTTCCTTTTTTTGCTCCTAAAAGATGACAAAAGGAGGTAAAATAAAATATAAAAAAAAAACACAATATAAGAACAAAATTAAAAAATCTCCCTTACTGCTCCTAAAAGAGGTCAATAGGAGGACTCCTTCATTCCTCATTTCAGGAGATCTCGCTTTTAAATCTGCTGGGATTGTATACTCGTTTTTAACATTGCATGTCATTGGAACGCGAGTACTCCTTTCAACCTCCTAATGGAGATCTATATGATTACTGCTATAGGAGATCTCTATGATTAATCCCAAAGGAGATCTCTATGATTACTTGTATAGGAGATCTCTATGATTACTACTATAGGATATCTCTATGATTAATCCCAAAGGAGATCTCTATGATTACTACTATAGGAGATCTCTATGATAAATCCTATATTATTTTCAACCTGCAATTATTTTAACAAAAACAAATTTTTATAATTTTATTTTTTATTAAAGTTTTTTAATTAAATGAATGTACATGAAATCTATTATTTTTTTTTTATGTTATAAGAGTTCCTGTAGAACTGAGCCTTACATTTGAGAAACGCCTTTTTGATCTTTGCCTCAGGGTATGAGTAATCATCTTTTAAGGCCTCTAAAAATTAAACTTGTTAATAAAATAGATGACATGAATTGAAATTATGTATTACCGTAAAGAAATTTATTGAAAAGTGCATAATTCTTCAATGCAACTTTTTTTTTTTTGGCTCCATCCCAATTCACTTTTAATAGCAGGGACTTCGCAATCACTTCATCCAAAATTTTTGATAGGGGTCTCTTTGAAAATTTTTGCTTCAGATACGCCACTTATAATAAACTCAAACTGTTTAGTAACATCTTATCAAATGTATTTTATCATACTCACAATTTCTGCCTCAGGCTTATTCAAAAGCAAGGATTCTGTAGATGCTAAATCATTCATGTTTTTAATAGGAAATATCATTAATTCAATCTTCATCGGTGGAAATATGTCAATAATCCGCTTCAGGAATATAGTGTTCTGCGCCGATATTTCCTCTAGCTTCCGTATTCTTTGTTCCATGTTTTTTCAATTTCATTAACACTTTCCACATCATTTTCATTTTGTGTATTATTATTTTTTTTTTATATAAATTATTTAATTTTTTATTCACTAGGCGTTTTAAATGCATTTTAGACTAAATTTAATTATCAATTTAAAATATTTAATACTCAATAGATATAAAACACTTACGTCTGCACGCTTTAAAAAACACAGTTGAAATGAACAATTGCTTGAAGACAAAAATTAAGTTAAGTTGTAATTTTTGAATCAAAAGTACGATTTTTAAGCTACGAAAAATGAAAAAATCTCCTTTATTGCTCCTAAAGGAGATCAATACTGAAATGAAGTAAAAAAATCACAATAGAAGTATAAAATCTCCTTTTTTGCTCCTAAAAGATGACAAAAGGAGGTCAACACTAAAATAAAATATAAAAAAAAACACAATACATATAATAACAAAATTAAAAAATCTGCCTTACTGCTCCTAAAAGAGGTCAATAGGAGGACTCCTTCATTCCTCCTTTCAGGAGATCTCACTTTTAAATCTGCTGGGAAGTGACTCCTGTTCATTTTTGAACAGCTATATACTTTTACACATATAAAATAATTGTGGGCAATAAGGGCAGTGAAATTTATTTCCCTTCAAGTGCGCAGGATTTTTCGGATACAAAGAGAGAGTAAGATAAATAAATAATAATAAATATAAATAAATTAATAAATTTTCTCTTGAAGATTTTACACGAAATTTGGGATCAAGGGCACAATCGGCGCAATCGATTGTACACATGTTGGGATTGTTTCACCCCCGAGCACAGACGACACCACTCCACCCTCACACATGGCTGTTAACGCCAGTCGCTGAGTCTGCAACTGCAAGGGAAGTGCGTTACAATAAGTTGCACGTCAAAGCACTCAATACCATTAGGAGAATTGATTAAGTCCGATCTTGTCACATAGTGTGTAAACTGCATTTTGGTTACTTGCGCCTTCACTTGCCATTGTTTTGTGCAGCTGCCCTTCTTGTTGTGAATTAATTTACTTAAAGTTGATTGACTGTCCGCTACGACTTATTAAATATTTCGTGGTTGAAACACGATAATTTCGTAAGTTCATCTACCACCGGTGAAGGCAGTAGTCTGCTTTACAGGCTATCCTTAGTTATGGCTTAGTTATGGCACTTTATGTGTTTTCGGTTTTCGCCATTTTGTGGGCGTGGCAGTGGTCCGATTTTGCTCGGACGGACAGACACAGACAGACATTCGGATTTGAACTCCACTCTTCACCCTGATCACTTTGGTATATATAACCCTATATCTAACTCGTGTAGTTTTGGGTGTTACAAACAACCGTTATGTGAACAAAACTATAATACTCTATTTAGCAACATTTGTTGCGAGAGTATAAAAATGTCAATCACATATCGTTATAAAGAACAAGTAAGGAAGGGCTAAGGGTGTAACCGAACTCGCAATTTATTTATTTAACTTAATTAATATTATATAATACACAATTTGACCAACATATTCGTCATATATATTATATAAAGTCCATTGAAAGTTGGAAACCCTAATATTAGGTTAGAAGCACCGAGGTCCTCATGTTCGATATATGGGGCCTTGAAAACGTATGGTCCGATTTTGGCGATTTTTAGAATGGGGCTGCCACACTATAAACATAGTATTTGTGCAAAGTTCTGCACCGATATCTTCACTAGTGCTTACTTTATATATTGTAAAGTTAACGATTCAGATCGTCTTCAAAGTTCTGGTATATAGGAAGTAGGCGTGGTTGTGAAGCGATTTGGCCTATTTTCACAACATATCATTGGGTTGTATTACAAACCAAGTTTCATTGAAATCGGTCGAGTAGTTCCTGAGATATGGTTTTTGACCCATAAGTGGACGATGCCACGCCCATTTTCCATTTTGTAAAAAAATCTGAGTGCAGCTTCCTTCTGCTATTATTTCTTTGAAATGTAGTGTTTCTGACGTTTTTCGTTAGTGTGTTAACCATCTTTTAGTAATTTTCAATCTAACCTTTGTATGGAAGGTGGGCGTGGTTATTATCCGATTTTAACTATTTTCATGGTGTGTGGTGGGGTGCGTAAGAGAATTGACTGCAGAAGGTTTGGTTTATATAGCTTTATTGGTTTGCGAGATATATAAAAATAACCGATTTGGGGGCGGGGCCACGCCCATTTCCCCAAAAAAATTACATCCAAATATGCCCCTTCCTAGTGCTATCCTTTATTCCAAATTTGACTGTTATAACTTTATTTATGGCTTAGTTATGACACTTTAGGTGTTTTTGGTTTTCGCCATTTTGTGGGCGTGGCAGTGGACCGATTTTGCTCATTTTCGAAAACAACCCTCTCATGGTCCCAAGGATCATGTGTTCCAAGATATCTCAATTTTTACTCAAGTCATCGCTTGCACGGACGGACGGACGGACAGACGGACGGACAGACATCCGGATTTCAACTCCACTCGTCATCCTGATCATTTATATATATATAACCCCATATCTAACTTTTTTATTTCTTGGTGACACAAACAACCGTTATGTCAACAAAACTATAATACTCTGTGCAACAGGTTGCGAGAGTATAAAAACTCAAATTTAAAAGAAATAATGCAAAAACTACTTATAGAAAAGGGGTTAATGTTTATATTCTGTGAGAATGACGAACTTTTTATTAAATTCCAAGACATTTATAATGACAATTTTCAACTAAAAGATATAACACTGTATAGGTCAAAAATAAAACTAATATGAGTCACGGACAAAAATGAAATTCTAACTATAATAGAAAACGAACAAATTCGAAACAACCACAGAAGTATACAGAGAATAATTCTTCAATTAAAAAATAAACTTTTTTATCCCAAATTATTTGCAATAATAACTAAAGCCATTACTAATTGTTCAATTTGCAAAATAGCCTTATCAAATAAGAGAATCCCCAAAATATTTCAACGACATAGTTCACATAGATATTTGGTTTCCATACAGAACATTATGTATCTCACGACAAAAGACAAATTTTTAAAATACGCAACGTTCTACAAACTTAAAATTTTTAGGCAAAATGCGAAAACTAGTGTTTGATAACGAACGCTGCATACTACATAGTACAGTAAGATTATTTTTAGAAGATGAAAACATTGAGACACATGAAACCACCCCATGCACAAAACAGGTAACTACCAAAAAAAGGCACCATAAATCAAATCAGTTGGATAATGTAGTAATTAGTCGGAGAAATTGCAAAAAATAAACATAAATACGACTAATTAAATAAATATGAGTGTAATGGTAATTATGAGGTAGATACATCAAATAAAATAAGAGCAAAATATTGTAAAACGCCATTGAAGCGCAAATACAAGTTTCAAAACGAATGTAAAGGAAAAATGTACAAAGAAATAAATTATTTGAAAAAAAAAGAATTTGCAGATAAGCAAATTGGAGTTTCTTGAGTTCTAATTTGGAATTGACCGAAGAACATATTATTTACTCTCGCAACAAAAGTTGCTAAGAGAGTATTATAGTTTTGTTCACATATCGGTTGTTTGTAAGTCATAAAACTAATCGAGTTACCACCTCCCATACAAAGGTTAGATTGAAAATTACTAAGTGTGTTAACTCACTAACGAAAAACGTCAGAAACTCTAAATTTTACAGAAGAAATAGCAGAAAAAAGCTGCACTCAGATTTTTTTACAAAATTATAAATCGGTTAATATGTTAAATATATTAGCCAAATTAAGTGAGCATATAATCTTAGATATATACTACGTTTATGCTTTATTTCTACTCGGTAAGTTCAACTCACATGCATAAACACTTTTTCACCATGAGTTAAATGATCTACTCGGATGCATAAACGGATTTAGAGTTAAGTTGAACGTCATATCAGCTGATTTTTTGTGCTGGTGAAAATTGTTTTGACAAATTGGATATACAGGGTTCCAGCATTGCCAATTTTTCGCTAAAAATTTAATTATTTTTCAAAAATTTTATCAAAATTTATAACATGTTCTATCATAATTTAATTTTTCAGCTAAATAAATGTCAATGTGAAGAACTTTAATCAAAGAATGATAAAATAAATGTACTATGAGATGTGGTTGTTGTTGAAAACAATTCAAAATTAAAAAGAATTTTGCGTGGCAGCCCTCAATTTAATTTGAATGCATTTGTCAATTCAGAATTCACCTGGAGTAAAGTATTTGCCGTTTATGCTTATAGGCTTTACCCATGTAGAATATAACCGTGTAGAAATGAAGCATAAACGTAATAATAATGTATGTTGATGATGAAAATAGAAAGAAGATAGAATAATAAACCGTGAAATAAGAATGTGCCGTTATTAAACTTGTTATGTTGATTTATTTTTTAACCACAATAACGACACTTATCAGTTGTGCCAGAATTAGTTATAATTTTTTTACGAAATAACGACATACAGTGGAACTTCCATAACTCGACCTCTTGAATTAGCAATAGAAGTCAACTTTCATACAAAATTCCTTCCATAAATCGCACTTTTCAACCAGGACATAAAACAAAATTTAAAATTTTACTATCGAGGCTAACAAAAAATATGATACCACACTTATGGATTGCATAAATCATGCAACAAAGGCTTGGGATATAGACCTCAAGAACCAAACTGCAACAAACAAAATTACATAATGCATGTTTTACTGAAAAATATATAACTCGTAGTCTCTCTAACTCGAAGTTTTTTTGTGGATTATGGTGATTCGAGTTAGAGAAGTTCCACTGTATTTAGTGTTCCAACACATATTGTGAAAAGGTGAATTTGGTTTTCTTTGCGATAGAGTGTTATAAGCTAAATCCACCTGTCATTTTTTCACTAGCTTGTTGGAAAAAAACCAATCAATAACTCTCAACATCTTTTAATATATTTATATCTTTTCGATAACAAAACTTTAGCGAAGGAATCACTTATTTTTAAAATACGCTCTATCATGAAGTAGAAACTCTTCCACCTTTCAATTTCTCACCCGCTATGATGCTTTGCTTACAAAATCGTACAACCGTTTTACGCTGAAATACAGCTTTTAAAGAATCGTATTTTTTGAATTCATATCCGTGTTGTACCACGCGATTTACGGTATGAGCGAAGCATGGAATATTTCGTATTTTTAATATTCCATATGCTTTGAGCATTGAGCAGGCATTATCTGTCACAAGGTAGATGGTCTTATCGAAGACGTTCCAATGAGTTAATATATCTTGCAAAGTGTTTGCAATATTTTCCGCAGAATGATTTGTTGTGTTCAATAGTTTTCTTGTGTCTAATGATGCTGCTTTCAAATTATAGACGGTTAAAACCTATTATTGGTGATGTCTTCAACTCTAATATGTGAAATTATTTATGTTAAAGCCCTGTCAATGGGTCATACAAAACGACCCTATTGAAATAAGAAGCCACTGAATGTACACTGGACCTGCAGCTGGTGCTTGTAGATGCGATGATGTCGTTATCAGGCAAATCTGGACATCTTGAAAATATTTCAATACTTTTGATATTTAACTTTTGCGTGAGGTTGCCTAGCTGACGATATGACCAAAGAAGTTTATACCGCACCGATGAGCTCTGCCGCCGCCACGATGTCAAAATCGTGCTTGGTGATTTCAACGTTAGGGTGAATAAAGGTGGTTTTGGTACAACGGTCGGAAAATTCAGACTCCGTGACGAAACATCGCCGAATGGATTGAGGCTTATCGACTTCGACAGGGCTCGAAATATGGTTCTCTGTAGTATTTGATTCCAGCATAAGAAAATACATAAAGCTACTTGGCTGTCCCCAGATCGATCATGTTATGATAGTTGGATGACATATCTACAGTTTTTTTGAAGCGCGTATGCTCCGTGCGTAGGCTCCGTGGATACGCATTCGCCTCTGTGCAGCAAAGCGCGCCCGTCAACAAACACAAAATGAGTAAGTGACAAGGGTAATGCTCGAAAATTCCACGAAAAGATTCGATGACTAACAGAATGTTTCAAGACCGGAGCACACTCTTGTAGGGCCGCAAAAGTGATCTAGCATATGCCGAATAGCAATTACCCGCTTGAGGAACAACAGAGCGGTGGGGCTGAAAGAAAGGAGACCCCACAATTTGCGCAAATAGCCGTGGGATAAGTCTTTTTAAGATCGTATATAAGGTTCTATCGAGCGTACTGTGTGAAAAACTAAAGACCCCCGTCAACAAACAGTGTGTACTAATACGGGTGTATGAATTGACGTTGAGCAACACCTAAATCCCAGAGCTTTGACCTCGATACCAAACGAGGTTTCAGACAGGGTGACTCACTATCGTGTGACCTTTTCAATCTATTGCCGGAGAAAAGAATACGAGCACACAATCTAATAGAGAAGGTACAATCTTCTTTAAGAGAATCTGGTGGAAGCCGAGGAAAGGTTAAACGTTACCATAGTTTTCCCCACCGTATGTTTGAAAACTCTATAATTAGGTATATGGGAGTTAGGAGAAGTTATGATTTTAACCAATTTTGGTACAGAGGCACACTATTTGAAGAAGTGCTTATTTTACAATATTTAAAGTAAGCAGTAGTAAAGATATCGGAACAGAACTTTGCACAAATACTGAATTTCCTTCATCTGTCTAAAAATGTTTTTCAAATAAGAAATCGTCGAGAAAATGTTTAAATCTGTAATAGCATTTTCACCAAATTTAGTAATTTGATCACGCTTTGTATAAGTGCGAAGGGTATTTTTGATAATACTCGAAGTTTGGTTGTCACACAAGTGCACCCAAAACATCATGTGAATGGCGGCTGAATCACGACAATATCGATACATTTCTTAAATGGATGGTTGGTGTTCATGAAAAGTGATTTAGTAACGAAAACGTCAAGCGCAAACGGTCATAGTCAAATCATTAAAACGAGGCAAACGGTGGCAAGGAACTTTTTGTTATATGCTTGGTGGGTTTGGCAGATAATAATATATTTTGAGCTAGCTCCTACGACCAAACTTAATTCGAACCTACATGTACTGTAACAATGGGACCTTCTGAAGAAAATATATGGTCAATAGGGAAAGAATTGTGTTTCATCAGGACAATGTCATCCCACATGTCGGTCGGATCATTTTAACTGTGCTAGAAACTTCAATTTACTATACTTTATATTATTATCGCGATTACTGATTGGTTCAATCAAACATGAATCAAACTGTGTTTTATAAGACGATAGTGGTTATTTATAAGACCTAATACTAAACGAGTTAGGTAACAGTCACCAAGGTGATCAGGATGACAAGACGGCAGACTGTCCGTCCGTGTAAGCGATAACTTGAGGAAACTTAATTGATTTTATATGAAATCGAAACATTAATGAATTATTTTCTTGAAATTATATATACATAATTTAATTATATATACAAAGGTTTGTAATACGATTTTAGAAGCGAAAACTTCTTATGGCGCGTTGGGCACTTTTGTGGGTGAGCATTTTCAGCCGTTCTCGCGACAGATCAGATTTTACACAGATATACTCCGCGTGTATTCTTCTAATATATGTATACTATACGCGCTCTTTGCATGGGCATTCGTTCGTGCTCTCGCGACAGACGAGATTGAGAGTTTTTATATTTTTTTTATAAATGAATATTAAACGGAAAATTGATTTATTTAAATATTTCATTTGACTTGTGTTGCTGCTATGGTATTGTGTTAAAAACCGAGTGGGGTTGCACTCCGGGAGTGCAAGCAGAAGTGAAAACTTGAACTTATGGCGCGTGTATTCTTATAATATGTGTATACTATAAGTAGTCTTTGCATGGGAATTCGTTCGTGCCCTCGCGCCAGACAAGATTGAGAGTTTTTTATATTTATTTTATAAATGAATATTAAATGGAAAATTTATTTATTTAAATATTTCATTTGACTTGTGTTGCTGCTATGGTATTGTGTTAAAACCTTGCTGATAATGATGATGTAAGAGTTGTTGAAATTATGGATGAGAATTGATAAATTTTGTATTCACTATTTACTAATATTTACTCATTTAAATAAAACCACTTCCTTCGAATATAGTTTCTATATTATTATACTTCATGTCCATTCAAAAAGTGCCCACATTGCTTTGATAAACTTGATTTTTATGTACAATTTCTCATGTCGCGAACGCACCTAAAAATGCTCACCCAAAAAAATGCCCACCGCGCCATATGTTCAAGTTTTCACTTCTGCCTGCACTCCCGGAGTGCAACCCCAATAGGCTTTAATTTGCTACTGATATAAATTAGGTTTTTTAATTATAAAAAACATTTTTTTTATTGGAGCATATGTAGCTCCTTTATTGAGGTGTAAATTACAACTGAACTACTTAATTCTAATTTTTCTTAAAATTAGGCTTAAACTCTAAAGCAACGCTGACACTGTTGGAAACGGTTAACATTTTGTTCCACAGGATTACACTAGATTTGTCAGCACTAATTAAAAAATAATTATGTTTAGTGTGGGGTAGCTTAATTGGTGTTAACTCCTCCACCCTTAAAATCGAACGTCCTCGTTCAACGTCTTTACAATTTTTTTATTTTTAATTGCCAAATTCATTCGATTTGTTTTCGGTTACATTAGTATTAATTTCATTTTCTTTTCTTAATCATTACTACTACCAAATTATAATTTGAAAATTTTACAATATCTTTTTCAAGAAGTACATTTTTTTGTTTTTAGAAAATAGTAAATGAATAGTTTGAATATAGGTTTTAATAACAGTATTTCTTATCATTTAAGATATTTTAATGGTAGTTGCAATATTGTTGGTAGTGACATTTTTTGTTATTCATTATATTTTTTTGTTTGCTATATTCTTTTTTTACATTATTGCATTCCTTATAATATATGTATATGAATTTACTTCATTTCATTTTTTCATTTTTATAATTTCAAATTTAAATTATATACTTAAAACTAACTTATATCCGACTTTTCAATTTTCTTTTCAATTTTTTTTTTTGATAATTATTCATCTTTATAATTTGTTGGTTTTTATTTATTTTTTCACCTTTTAAATTTATGAGTTACATTATTACAATCGCTATGGTTAGGATTTCATTCTATTTATTCCCATGCGGCATCCATAAAATTTAGTGTTGGTTTCTAAATGTTTTTTTTTTTTAATATTGTAATGAAATTGTTGTGGAGGCGAAGTAGTTCGTAATAAATAGTATTAGATTAATAAGTACTTCAGATTACAACTTTGTACCTCACGCAACCCTGTATACTACTTTTTGTATTATCTTTCATTTCTATTCTCATTGTAAAGACATGTTTATCCTTATTGAATAAAGTTAGTCATAATTTAACACTCAACATCGTCGGAACTTTAGGTTATGGGCCCAGGTCCCACGTGATTGCGAACGATCTTATAAAATAAGATAACGATTATTTTATAGTGAGAAAAGTTAAATTAATGATTAAGCATAATGGCTGGTGTAGTAAGAATCGAGCCACTAAACGCGGAAAATTTTGACTCGTGGAAATTACAAATGCGGGCAATTTTGATAAAAATTTGAAAAAAAATGGCACGAAGGTGCGTCCCACAGATGAAGCGAAACTCCGTGAATGGAAAAATGCTGATCAAAAGGCATCAGCGGACATTATATTGGCGATAACGCCATCAGAACTTGGGTTGATTTCGGAGTGCAAAAGTGCACGTGAAATTTGGACTAGGTTGGAATCGACATTCCAATCAAAGGGGCCAGCTAGAAAAGCAACGTTACTTAAACGTGTAGCGTTGTCGCGTATGTCAGAAGACGAAAAAGTTCGAGAACATCTTAACGGATTCTTCGATGCTGTAGCAAAGCTAAAAGAAATAGGCGTCGCTATTGGCGATGAGCTACTAGCAATTTTGTTGTTGTACAGTTTACCGGCGTCATACGAGACATTTAGATGTGCAGTCGAAACGCGAGACGAACTGCCGAAGCCGGAGGTTCTTCGTGTGAAAATTCTCGAAGAGCATGAATCGCGAAAATCAAAAGAAGACAAAGTAGAAGATAATAATGTGCTTTACATAAAGAAAGGACAAAGCAAATCGTACGTTAATCGAAATTCAAAGCAAACAAAAAATTGCTATCGGTGCGGTAAACCAGGACATTTCGCGAGGAATTGCAACAACAAACAACAAAAACAAAACACGCGTGTTAATGAAGAAACAAACGAAACGGCAAAAGTGACATTAAGCACAATGGAAAAAGCATTTGCCGCCCCTATAGGAAATATGAGATGGTGTTTAGACAGTGGTTGTACATCTCATATGACTGCAAATCAAAACTTTTTTGAAAATGTCAAGAAAGTGAATGACGAACTAAGCTTAGCAAACAATTGTTCAACAAAGATAAGTAGTGTTGGTAAAGTGTGCACTACGGCTAACGTTCGCGGAAAACAAATTGAATTGAACTTAGACAACGTTTTACATGTAGCTGACTTACGTACGAATTTGTTATCGGTTGCTAAAATTACCGACAAGGGCTGTTCAGTGAAGTTCAAAAAGAACGAAGCCGTGATTATGAACAGTGACAATAGAATTATATTGGAAGCCGAAAGAATTGGCAATTTGTATTATTTAAAAACATCGAAAATTTCGCGAATTTGGTAAATACAAAAAACAGTATTGATTTGTGGCATTACAGAATGGGTCACGTTAACGAACGCGATTTGAAATCTATGGCAAACGGTTCGGTATACGGGTTAAAGTTTAAGCAAACTGAGAAACTATCCGAATGTGAAATCTGTGCTAGTGAAAAGCAAGTACGCGCGGCTTTTCCTAAATCAAACGAAAATAGAGTTGACGATCTGTTAGAGATTGTACACAGCGACGTGTGTGGGCCAATGAGGAGTGCGTCCCATGGCGGTGCGAAATATTTCGTGACATTCGTTGACGAAAAGTCAAGGTGGTGTGAAATCTTTTTCATAAAGCAAAAATCGAATGTACTTGACGTTTTTAAAGAATATAAATAAAGCAAAAGTTGAAACATTCACGGGAAAGAAAATTAAAGCGTTGCAATCGGACAACGGGCGTGAATATTGTAATAATGAATTTAATAAATTTTTAAATGAGTGCGGAATCAAACGTCGTCTTACGGCACCGTATACTCCGCAACAAAACGGTATGGCGGAACGCAAAAATAGAACTCTCGTTGAGATGGCCAGGTGCATGATGAAACATGCGGGTGCACCTCCATCGTTTTGGGCCGAAGCGGTAAATACGGCGTGTTATATTCGAAATCGTTGTGTAACGAGAACAACGGGTAAAGTTCCATACCGGGTATGGACCACACGAAATCCGACAGTGTCGTATATGAAGATATTTGGTACGAAAGCATACGTCCTTAAGAAAAATGCTGCAAAAGGAAAATTTGAATCGCGCGCGGAGCCATGTATATTTGTTGGCTACTCATGTGAGTCAAAAGCATATCGATTATATTCAGAGACCAAAAGGTGCATCATTATAAGTCGCGATGTAAAATTTATCGATAAATCGGGTTTTAACGAAACTTTTGAAGAATTTGAGTACGAAAATGAAAAGGATTCTGTAACAGAAAGAAAAATAGACGTGATTTTTGAAAATAACAATAAAGACAGCGCGGTTGAATATAATAACGAAGAGTCGATAGATGAAACTAATTGTGAAGCAAACGCGGAAGGTGCTCCGCATCGTAGAGGAAGACCAAGATATGTGCGTACGGGAAAGCGAGGGCGACCACGAAAAGTGTATCACCAGTTAATAGCTGACGTCGATTCAGAGGAGGATGCCACTAATCCAGACGAGTTTTATGAGTGCAATGAGACAAACCTTGTAACTGAGGATCCGCAAACTCTAACGGAAGCATTAAAATCCGAGGGCGCATCTACATGGGTAAAGGCGCTTGAAGACGAACTTTTGGCACACATGAGGAACAGAACTTGGCAAATAATAGAAAAGCCAACGGGCAGCAAAGTAATTGGTAACAAGTTCGTGTTCCGTACGAAAGATAATAATCTAAAGAAAGTTAGACTAGTTGCAAAGGGGTACGCTCAACGCCCAGGGGAAGACTTTCATGAAGTGTCCTCTCCAGTTGCACGGTCAACTTCAGTACGACTCTTTACGGCGCTGAGTACAGAGCTGGATCTCCAGATACATCAGATGGATGTGATTACCGCGTACCTGAATGGGGATCTAAACGAAAGTATCTACATGGATATTCCAGATTTACTTATTAGCGTGTTGAAGAAAATTCAACGAGGTCAACCAGTTGGTTTAAAAGGTTTGACGAAATATAGCAACGAAATACAGCAAACTGCGAAAGAGTGGAGAACAGCATTACAACGAGCAAACCCGGTATGTCTAGTAAAGAAGGCATTATACGGACTGCGTCAATCAGGGTTAATGTGGTATCAGAAATTATCATTAACTCTCAACGAAATTGGATTAAAATCGACAAAATTTGATCCATGTTTCTACGTGCATCGAGAAGGTGGTAACATTATGTTGGCCATTATTTACGTAGACGATTTATTGTTGGCGTCGAACAACGAAAATTGGTTAAGAACAACGAAGAAAACGCTCTCACAACGTTTCGATATGAAGGATATCGGTCACGTCAATCGTTGTTTGGGAATAGATTTTACTCAAAATCTGGAAAAAGGCGAAATATTTTTATCGCAAAAGGCATATGCTGAATCAATATTGGAGCGATTCGGTATGTCACAGTGCAATCCTTCGAAGACGCCAATAGAAGCGAATTGCAAACTCACAATGCCTACGACAAAAGATGAGGCGATTATGGGGAAATACCCATATCAAAGTTTAATCGGTGCCTTGATGTACTTGGCAGTGTCTACGAGGCCGGACATAGCGTATGCAGTGAATTTCATGAGCCAATTCAATAGTAACTACACTGAAGAGCACTGGAAATCAGCGAAGAGAATATTACGATACATCAAGGGCACATTACAACATGGTTTGCTGTACAAAAAGACAGGGGCAGATTTGTATGGTGTAGTCGATGCTGATTGGGGCGCCAACCCATCAGACAGACGGTCGTATTCAGGCTACGCATATGTATTTGCTGGTTCGTCTATAAGTTGGGAAGCAAGAAAACAACGTACAGTTTCACTTTCCAGTACTGAATCAGAATACATCGCTATAACTGAGGCAGCTAAAGAAGCTCTATATTTGAAGAGTGCTCTGAAAGAGGTGGGAATCAATTGTACCTGCGTCAGACTATTTAACGATAACCAAAGCGCACAAAAGTTAGCGGTATATTCAAATTTCCATCCTCGAACGAAACACATCGACATACGACATCACTTCATTCGGGACTGCGTTCGAGATAAGGCGATTATATTAGAATATATGTCAACACAGGAAATGCCAGCGGACATATTTACCAAGGGTCTTACACATATGAAGCATAATATCTGTTCATCGAATTTGGGCCTTATCGAACGCAATCACAAATAATAAACTCTCTACTTCGAGAGGAGGTGTTGTGGAGGCGAAGTAGTTCGTAATAAATAGTATTAGATTAATAAGTACTTCAGATTACAACTTTGTACCTCACGCAACCCTGTATACTACTTTTTGTATTATCTTTCATTTCTATTCTCATTGTAAAGACATGTTTATCCTTATTGAATAAAGTTAGTCATAATTTAACACTCAACATCGTCGGAACTTTAGAAATAATAATAAAGTAGAGGTTATGGAATAGGATAAAGATATAGGTTTGAACATTATTATTTTCATTATTAATTATGATGTATTATTGTAATATATTGCAATTTTGCTGTTGTTGCCGCAGCAAATAATTTCAAAAGATTAGAATTAGTGCTTTGTTCTATTTTTTTTTACGATTTGTTTTTTATTTTTTATAAGGCTTTTGTGAATGATTTTGCCCGTTTGAGTTATCACTATAGAATTATGATTTTCTTTTACTATTTCTTTTCTATATCTTGAAGTTAGTTTATTGCCGTATATTTTATTAATTTTGATGTAAATGGTTTCTCCAACGTTATAAGCTTTAAATGGTTTTCTATTTTTATTGTGAAAAATTAAGTCTTGTTCCTGTTTTTGTCTAAGTCTTTGAATGTTATTCTGTCTTGTTTTTTCATATTGTTCAGGGTTGGTATATATTCTGCGTCCAAAAAAATGATTCGATAGGTTTTTGTCCTGTAGTTGAATGTATGGAGTAGTTGTATTCGTAAAATTTAGTTTATTTCTGATAAGTGGGTGTGTGGAGGTATTCTATGTATTTTAATCCTAAGTTGATCATTTAACATAAAAATTATTGAATGGGCGTTTAAAGATTTTTCGTAATCTATTATGATATTCTGAGGTACTCCGAAATTGAAAATTATTTGTCTAAGTGGTTCCCGTATGTCTTCTGAAGATCTTGAATTTATTAATTTTGCTTGCGCGTATTTGGAAAATTTGTCAACTGCTGTTAATATTAAATGTTTATCGGCTATATATGTATATATCGATATGTGCTATTTGCCCTGGATATTTTGGAATTGGAGTTGCTTGAATTTCTGGATTATAAGGATGTCTATCGTATTTGTTTTCTGCGCAAATGCTGAACTGTTTTACTATTGATTATTTTTTTGTAACATTTTTGGAAAATAAAATTTTTCTAAAATTTGTTTTTTGTTTTCAATTGCATTTTGGTGTGCTCTTTTATGTTCTATAAGTATTTGGTTTTCCTGTTCTTCATTCGATTCTAAATCCTTAATCTTCGTTTGGGTGTGTCTAACTTTGTAATTACAAAAATGTATTGGATAAATTTCTTGAATTCTGCCTATTATTTCTTCTGAGGTAAATATTCCATTTATTGTATGTATGTGATTGGCGTTGCAACCGTTTAGCCGGTTATAGCCGAATCGACGATAGTGCGCCACCTCTCTCTCTCCTTCGCAGTTCGGCGCCAGTTGGAGATCCCAAGTGTAACCAGGTCGCTCTCCACCTGGGCCCTCCAACGGAGTGGAGGCCTTCCCCTTCCTCGGCTTCCTCCGGCGGGTACTGCATCGAACACTTTCAGGGCTGGAGTGTTTTCGTCCATTCGGACAACATGACCTAGCCAGCGTAGCCGCTGTCTTTTTATTCGCTGAACTATGTCAATGTCGTCGTATAACTCGTACAGCTCATCGTTCCATCGTCTGCGCTATTCGCCGTTGCCAATGTTCTGAGGACCATAAATCTTACGCAAAATTTTCCTCTCGAAAACTCCTAGTGTCGTCTCATCTGATGTTGACATCGTCCATGCTTCTGCACCGTAAAGCAGGACGGGAATGATAAGCGACTTGTAGAGCTTGATTTTGGTTCGTCGAGAGAGGACTTTACTGTTCAATTGCCTACTCAGTCCAAAGTAGCACCTGTTGGCAAGAGTTATTCTGCGCTGGATTTCGAGGCTGACATTGTTCGTGTTGTTGATGCTGGTTCCCAGGTATACGAAATTATCTACGACCTCGAAGTTATGACTGTCAACAGTGACGTGGGAGCCAGGAGGCGAATGCGCCGACTGTTTGTTTGATGACAGGAGATATTTCGTCTTGTCCTCATTCACCTCCAGACCCATTCGCTTCGCCTCCTTATCCATGCGGGAAAAAGCAGAACACACGGCGCGGTTGTTGCTTCCGATGATATCAATATCATCGGCGTACGCCAGGAGCTGTACACTCTTGTAGAAGATTGTACCTTCTCGGTTTAGCTCTGCAGCTCTTATAATTTTTTCCAGCATCAGGTTAAAGAAGTCGCACGATAGTGAGTCACCTTGTCTGAAACCTCGTTTGGTATCGAACGGCTCGGAGAGGTCCTTCCCAATCATGACCGAACTTTTGGTGTTGCTCAACGTCAATTTACACAGCCGTATTAGTTTTGCGGGGATACCAAATTCAGACATCGCGGCGTAAAGGCAACTCCTTTTCGTGCTGTCGAAAGCAGCTTTAAAATCGACAAAAAGGTGGTGTGTGTCGATCCTCTTTTCACGGGTCTTCTCCAAAATTTGGCGCATGGTGAATATCTGGTCAGTTGTCGATTTTCCAGGTCTAAAGCCACACTGATAAGGTCCAATCAGTTTGTTGACGGTGGGCTTTAGTCTTTCACACAGTACGCTCGATAGAACCTTGTATGCGATATTTAGGAGGCTGATCCCACGGTAATTGGCGCAGATTGTGGGATCTCCCTTTTTATGGATTGGGCAGAGCACACTGAGATTCCAATCGTCAGGCATGCTTTCTTCCGACCATATTCTGCAAAGAAGCTGATGCATGCACCTTATCAGTTCTTCGCCGCCGTATTTGAATAGTTCTGCCGGTAATCTATCGGCCCCCGCTGCTTTGTTGTTCTTCAAGCGGGTAATTGCTATTCGAATTTCTTCATGGTCGGGTAATGGAACATCTGTTCCATCGTCATCGATTGGGGGATCGGGTTCGCCATCTCCTGGTGTTGTACTCTCACTGCCATTCAGCAGGTCGGAGAAGTGTTCCCTCCATAATCCCAGTATGCCCTGGACATCGGTTACCAGATTACCACCTTGGTCTCTACATGAGGATGCTCCGGTCTTGAAACCTTCGTTAAGTCGCTTCATTTTTTCATAAAATTTTCGAGCATTCCCTCTGTCTGCCAGCTTCTCAAGCTCTTCGTACTCACGCATTTCGGCCTCTTTCTTTTTTTGTCTGCAGATGCGTCTCGCTTCCCTCTTCAGCTCTCGGTATCTATCCCATCCCGCACGTGTAGTGGTCGTTTGCAACGTTGGGAGGTAGGCAGTCTGTTTTCTCTCCGCTGCGAGACGGCACTCCTCATCGTACCAGCTTGTTTTTTGTCGTTGCCGATAACCAATTGTTTCGGCTGCAGCGGTACACAGTGAGTTTGAGATGCCGTTCCACAGTTCCCTTATACCGAGATGCTGATGAGTGCTCTCAGAGAGCAGGAGTGCAAGTCGAGTAGAGTATTTCGTGGCTGTCTGTTGCGATTGCAGGTTTTCGACGTCGAACCTTCCTTGTGTTTGTTGACGGGCATTCTTTGCTGCACAGAGGCGGGTGCGTATCTTCGCTGCGACCAGATAATGGTCCGAGTCTATATTTGGTCCTCGGAGCGTACGCACGTCTAAAACACAGGAGACATGTCTTCCGTCTATCACAACGTGATCGATTTGGTTCCGCGTGTTTCGATCAGGAGACAGCCAAGTAGCTTGATGTATTTTCTTATGCTGGAATCTGGTACTACAGACGACCATATTTCGGGCCCCAGCGAAGTCGATCAGCCTCAGGCCGTTTGGCGATGTTTCGTCATGGAGGCTGAATTTTCCGACTGTTGTGCCAAAGACACAACAGACAGACAAAGTTTCGAATTGCTATTTTTGTTACTAAGTGCATATGTTAATGGTTGATGATCGGTATGTATTATAATTTTTGCTTGACCATATAGATAATTTCTGAGAGAATTGAGTACCCAGATTATAGCAAGCATTTCTTTTTCATTAACTGCATAGTTTTCTTCTGTTTTATTTAAGGTCCTAGAAATGAAAGTTATGGGTTTACCGTTTTGTTCTAATACTGCGCCTAGTGCATGTTCTGAAGCGTCTGTTGTGAGATTAAATTCTATATTATAATTCGGATATTGCAGTATTACGTCTTTTGAGATGAGAGCAGATTTAATTTTGCCGAATGCTTCTTTGGCTTCTTCCGTTAAATGAATATTAATTTTCTTTGAAATATTTTTAGAAATTCTACCTTCTTCACCTAGAAGTAAATTCGTAAGTGGTTTCGCTAATTTTGCGTAGTCTTTTATAAAGCGTCTATAATATCCGGAAAGACCTAAAAATGATCTAAGATCTTTAAGTGTTTTGGGATATGGAACATTTTCAATGGCTTTTACTTTAGATGGGTTTGTGGAAATGCCAGCAGAAGAAACTATGAACCCTAAAAATTCTACTTGACCTTTATAGAATTCGCATTTGTCTGCTTGCACTTTCATATTAGCTTTACAAAGAGTATCAAAAATTATATCGATATTTTCTGTATGTGAATCTATGTCTTTGCTAAATATGATTATATCGTCTATATAGACGTAACATATTTTTCCTATGTGTTGTCTGAGTATGCCGTCTAATGTCCGTTGAAATATGGATGGAGCATTTTTTAGTCCAAAAGGGAGTCTAGTGAACTCATATTTTCCGTTGTTCACTGAAAATGCTGTCTTCTCCACGTCGGAGTCTTTAAGGGGAATTTGATGAAAACCGCTTTTTAAATCGATTACCGAAAATACTCGATTTTCTCCTAATTGTGCCAATACTTCATTTCTCTGTCTGCAATAGTGACCGTATTTAATTTTCTGTAGTCGATAACCAGTCTGAATTTCTTTTCACCAGATGCGTCGTCTTTTTTTGGTACAACCCATATTGGTGAGTTGTATGGTGATCTAGATTTTCTTATAATACCGTCCTCTAGTAATTTATTTATTTGTTCTTCTACTTCTTGTTTTAGGCTAATAGGATATGGGTAAGATTTTGAATAAATAGGAGTATCTGAGTTTGTTCTAATTTCTGCTATTACTTTTGTCGTATAGGTTAATTTTTCGTTGGGTTCTGAAAATTAGTTTTTATGTTTATGTAAAAGTTGTTTAATTTGGTATTTTTCTGAAGCATTCATATGTTCATCTCGGATTAGAATAGCATTAACGTCTTCAGCTTTATATTGGTGGAGTTTTATTTTACGTTTATTTGCTACGATCATACAATTTTCTGTAGTATGTATTACTGCCGATAATTCTTTTAAACTATCATTTCCAGGAATTGCGTGAAAAGTTGAAAGAGCTGGTAATAAGAAAAACTTTAGTTTACATTCTTCGATATTAAAAATATTTAAGAAAGTGTGATGGGTAACTTTTATTTTACCACCAACAGAATTTGCGTAAAAAGGGTTATCGTTTTCTTTAGGATTTGGAACTAAATTTGAATTAATATAATTTTTATTTGAGCCTGTATATACTAATATTTTTAAAATTTGTCCGCTCTCCGTTTTGCATTTGAAATAAGGCAACGAAGAGCTATTTAACCTAAAAAATGTATATCTGTCAGATCTACAGATGGTTCATCTTTATAACTTTCTACATTATTAGATTGTAGTTATAGTCACTGTATTGGTAGTCGGTAGTTTGGTCATTATCGTACTGGTAATTCTGTTCCTTTTTAGGTTCAAAGCATGAATTTACATGAAAATTTCTTTGAATTTTCAGTGGTGGATGGTTAATCACGGAAGTGTTATTTAGTGGCCTTTTTCCTGAATCTTGGAGACTTGGTCGGTTTGCATAGTTAATAGCATTTGTTCTAAAGCTAACGTCTACGTCCATTGGTTGAGGTGGTTTTGGTGGCCTTGGAGGAGGATTTCTTTGTTGTTGGTTCACAGGATATTGAGGATACCGTTGTTGACCATAAGGATTAAAATTTTGATTTGGTTGTAGGATGTAAGCTAATTCAGGGCGAAATTTAGTTTGATGAAATTGTTGGTTTGGAGGCTGCATATATTTTGGTTGGAACTGTTTTAATTGAACGAATTGTTGTTGTGAATTTTGTTGCTGTCGATAGTTTGGTGAAAAATTGTATTTTTGGTTATATGCATATTGTGCTCTAAAACTCTGATTTTCGAGTTTTAAACAAAGATGTAGAGCTTCGGGAAGACTTTTCGGTTCTTTAATTCCGAGGAGTCTAGAGAGATCTCCTGAAAGTCCCCTAATGAATGTATCTAATGCTTTTGCACGGTAGTTTTCGGTTAGTAAATGTATTGATTCTTCTCCTACCTCCATGCATCCTATCTTGTTGAGAATTAACGATAAATGCGAATATACTTTTTGGTAGAATTCATTAATAGTTAACGTACCTTGTACAAGACAAGTCATTTGATATTCTAATGTATCTATGTCTCGTTTGTCAGCGTAGTGGGTTGTTAAACAACGTGATATTGCCGTCCAATCTAGAGGGGTGTTATACGATTCTAATGCTACGTCTGCTTTTCCTATTATTTTGTTCCTAATAACATTTAATATACCGAAATATCGTGGTGTACCTTTTGAAGGTTCTTATATCTTTAAGATACGTTCTACGCTTTTTTTTCCAGAAACTAAACTCTGAAGCGTTTCCTGAAAACTCTCTTAATGAACGAACCACGTCGGGGATTTTGTCCATTTCGCTCATGTCATTTCTGTATCGTTCGTCTATTGTCTGATCTGTAATGTTGTGATTTGAACTATTGTTTAAGAATGATTGAATTATGTTTTGTCCGTCTGTCTGTAGTATTTGAGTTACGACGTTTTTTATTAAGTTATTTAGTTCGGGAGACACTTGGGTTGTAGGATTAGAAGTTCTTGGTTGGGTTGGTGTAGGATTATTACTTAGTAATGATGGTCTAATTATATTGTGTGGGTTAGTCATTTTGAAGGAATTTTACTTTCAAATATATGCCAAAATTCTTTATTGTTATTTAATTTCAATAAATTTTCAATATATATAATTTCAATAAATTTTCGAATATATATATGTTTTTTGTTAATAATTTCAAACTAATGAAATGTGTGAAAAACGGTATTAACAATTGCATATATTGCATTTAACAAAAGTTTCGATTTCAACACTATATTTCGATCCGCTACTGTACGCAAATTTAATCGAATGAAAATCACCACAACTTTGAATATTTTTATAAAACTATTTTAAATACGCAATTTGATTTTTTTGTTTTTTTTTTAGCTTTCAGCTTTAACTTTTTGAAATGTGATGGTAAATTAATAATCTCTGGAGGGTCCCGTTTTTGGTGAATCGCAGAGTTATATGAATATTATAATATATATATATATATATATATATATCGTTTTTATGTAATGTTATAGACTGTACAAGTCTCTTTTTAAATATAATTTTCGTTTTTATTAAATTTTAATAATCTCTGGAGGGTCCCGTTTGTGGTGAATCGCAGAGTTATATTAATGTTATATACTGGAGGGTCCCCCCGTAGGTGGTGAATCGCAGTATGATTTTTTCTTATTATAGGGTGTACAACCCTAATTTTATATATCGATATTTAAATATTTTAAATACTAATATAAATAAATATATATATAGAATAATAAATCTTAATATTTATTTCAATTATAATTTTTTCTTATTCTAAGTCTTACGATAACAGTTTGGTGAGGCGGCTGACGCTCTTTGGTTGGTCGTCGTCCTATTTGTCCTTTCTCCAGGGTTACTGAGGGGCCTCCTTCCTCACACGGTTTGAAGCCAGCGATCCGGGTTTTCCATTTTTATATTTTATATTTTTTAATTTTTTTTTATTCAAATTATTTTATTTTCACTTTCCTTTCTTTTTTTTGAAAATGTGAAACGTAAGCACGTTGCTGATGTGCTGACATGACGTTGCTAAGTTGTGTCATTTTGTGCTAATATAATTTGAGTTGGTCTCAAATTTTTACTTATATTTTATAATTATTATTTAATTTTTTTTTTTGTTTTTTTTTTAAGTATTTAAATTTTTTGTTGCACTTTTTTCCCTTTTTCCATAGACCTCTCTTCGAAAAAATGCCGAATCGCTTGACTTTTATAAAATTTAGCTCGGGCGCCAATTAGGTTTTTTAATTATAAAAAACATTTTTTTTATTAAAGCATATGTAGCTCCTTTATTGAGGTGTAAATTACAACTGAACTACTTAATTGTAATTTTTCTTAAAATTAGGCTTAAACTCTAAAACAACGCTGACACTGTTGGAAACGGTTAACATTTTGTTCCACAGGATTACACTAGATTTGTCAGCACTAATTAAAAAATAATTATGTTTAGTGTGGGGTAGCTTAATTGGTGTTAACTTATATAAAAACTTAACACAATATATTAATATCTACATATATGCAAAATAAAAATATTGGTTTTAAAAATAAATCTAGATTTTTCTTTATTCCTTAATACATGACTTTTTCACTTGAAGTGTGATCTTTTTAAATCGCCAACTATTGATAAAGAGGTCAGACACTCCTTGACTAACCTAGAGCGAAATGTTATCGATTCTAATGCTAGTATTGCTGCGCTGCTGTCGGAGTGAATGCACACACATCAGGAGGAGGCGACGCAGTGTTTCTGCTGTACATCTGGTCATGTTACCAATGGTCAGAATGATTGAAGCTGGAATTGATTGAGAGCATCCGACAGAAGGCTCCTCCTCTCACCTTCCTATTCTTCATCTCACTGCGCCTAATCTTCATTTGCTTCTCCTTTCCAACATATCCATACAATCAACCGCTAGTTGTAGTGGTCCAAGTAAAGGGTGATTTTTTAAGAGCTTGATAACTTTTTTAAAAAAAAAAACGCAAAATCTCATCGGTTCTTTATTTGAAACGTTAGATTGGTTCATGACATTTACTTTTTGAAGATAATTTCATTTAAATGTTGACCGCGGCTGCGTCTTAGGTGGTCCATTCGGAAAGTCCAATTTTGGGCAACTTTTTCGAGCATTTCGGCCGGAATAGCCCGAATTTCTTCGGAAATGTTGTCTTCCAAAGCTGGAATAGTTGCTGGCTTATTTCTGTAGACTTTAGACTTGACGTAGCCCCACAAAAAATAGTCTAAAGGCGTTAAATCGCATGATCTTGGTGGCCAACTTACGGGTCCATTTCTTGAGATGAATTGTTCTCCGAAGTTTTCCCTCAAAATGGCCATAGAATCGCGAGCTGTGTGGCATGTAGCGCCATCTTGTTGAAACCACATGTCAACCAAGTTCAGTTCTTCCATTTTTGGCAACAAAAAGTTTGTTAGCATCGAACGATAGCGATCGCCATTCACCGTAACGTTGCGTCCAACAGCATCTTTGAAAAAATACGGTCCAATGATTCCACCAGCGTACAAACCACACCAAACAGTGCATTTTTCGGGATGCATGGGCAGTTCTTGAACGGCTTCTGGTTGCTCTTCACCCCAAATGCGGCACAATCGCATTAATTGTTTGCTCACTTGGTCGATTATGTAGACCATAAATCGGACGTAAAGCGCGAAACACATTTCGAACCGAACACTGATTTTGGTAATAAAATTCAATGATTTGCAAGCGTTGCTCGTTAGTAAGTCTATTCATGATGAAATGTCAAAGCATACTGAGCATCTTTCTCTTTGACACCATGTCTGAAATCCCACGTGATCTGTCAAATACTAATGCATGAAAATCCTAACCTCAAAAAAATCACCCGTTAATTAGGGATGCAAGAAATGGAAGACTTGAGATTGCCCCTTTTTGAGACCTTGAGCCTCAAACTCGAACACAACGAGTAAAAATCAGAGTGTCGGAAATTAAAGCATAAAGATGGCAGAGAAGTTACTATTTTCAAATATTTCTGCAAAATTAAAATAAGTATTTTCATTTAAAACTTCCTCAGTGATTCTGTTAACTATTGCAAATCAAATAAACTAAAGTGGCTTTAGAAATCGTTGAATTTAATTCATCTACGACCGAATATGTTATTATTTAAACATTTCATTCGCGTTCTCTTGAATTAATCTAAAAGTACTTTCTAAATTATTTGAACTTAAAATTAATTTATTTTCAGGCTTCCTAACTGTCAGAATGCATGTGTTAACTATGGCGGTGGAATTTTCTCGCGTGGGGCAAAATTTAAATATAGTGGACGAACAGAGCGAGAAATTTTGAATGGCATCATATACTCATCCTATTTCCCAGTAGAAGCCAAAAGTTTAGAAAATAAAAATAAATCCAACAGCGTACCAGTGACACCATCCAGTCCAAAAGGAGACTTTTCGTATTACCGTAAAGTATATTTCCTTAATAAATTATATTATACTTTATTAATACATAAATGTATATACAGAGATTGAAAAAAGGCGTGAAAATCAATATTAATAATAATATCAATTCCGATGCAGGCTAAAATTCGAAACATTAGCGAATCATAATTCAAACCGACAAAAATTTTTGGTTCGTGTCATGAATTCTAATATTATTGGTTTGATGTTCGAATCAGAAATTTTATTGGTTTTAGGTATCAAAGCAATTTTATCGGATTAACTATCAGAAACATACCAAGAGCTTCATGACTGACAGATTTGAGATATTTTTATCAAATTTACTTTGATTTTTCGTTAAAACGCTTTGGAAAAATATAATTATTATTAAAAGAGACGATTAGAACGACGTAATTACTGATGGTGTATCCAAGTGAGAAAAGAAAAGTCTGTGACTGCCATTCACTTGGGAGTGAACAGGAACGATCCTTGGAAATGGATTGAGCATATGGATAAAGCTGCTCACGACTTCTGGTTTTGTACCAAGCAAGCTCTGGGCATCCAACAAACAGCCGTTTGCAGCTGAGCTAAAGTGAGACGGCTCTGCCTCTGTGCATATGGTTTGGGCCCACCAGGTAAAAAAAATTACCAAATGAAAGATCAAACTCTCCTCCTAAAATTCAGACTCCATGACAAAACATTGCCAAACGGCTTGAGGTTAATCGTCTTCGCTAGGGCCGGAATATGGTTGTCTGTAGTACTAGAACCCACACCAAAAAATTCTTCAAGCTACATGGCTGTCCCCTGAACGAAAATCGCGCATGCTAATCGATCATCTTGTTATAGGTAGGTAGGTCAGTAGGAGTGCAGCCATACTGGCTCAATTAAAGCTAGAATTGCCACTTTGATGCACTATTGTGAGACCTTTATATTTTGCTATCTCGTTTCATCGTCGAACCATTTGGTGCTTTCAATTAAACTATTTATTTCTGTAATACTTTTTGCGGTCATCCATTCGAGATTTGGTGCTTGATGGATGCCAGGGGTTTTATGTATGTTTTGTGATAGAGCTGGACAGTCGCAGAGAAAATGGAAAACCGTCTTATCCCTTCTGGCCAATGGCCAATGCCCCGTTATGATAGCTGTAAGTCTATATATGGTTTTTCTGGATCTTTTTAATCCTTGGTTCTTGCTCTGTTTGGTTTTACTCGGCCCATAGGTGCAACTTTCTTAGGGCTCTTTCTAGTATCTCAGAGATTGTGGAACAGTCTTGTGACCATCAGCACTATGTCATCTGCATATGCTACTGCTTTCACTCCACCTCTGTTGAGTTCATGCAGTATTTCATTCAGCGCTACCACCCATAGGAGTGGGGAAAGAACCCCTCCTTAATGAGTTCTTCTGCTGACGTAACTTGTTCGTGATTCTGTACCGATTGTTACTATTACCATGAACATCGACTGTATCCATCTGCGAACAACATCGTCTATGCCGCCTTGAGATAGAGAATCAGTAATTGTGCCCCTCTATATCGAGAAAAGCAACCATTGTGTATTGTTTTTGGTGTAATGACTTTTCGATTACACTTATCACCTGAAAGGCTGTTTCTGTTGATCTGCCTTTAATGTATGCATGTTGGGCTGTAGATAGAGTGTCCGTCATGACTGTTCTTATGTGTACATGTTGTTATAGACGGAAGACATTTCTCCAGTGTTTTAGAAGTGCGTACGCTCCGAGGACCAACCATTGACTCGAATCACTATATGTTAATAGCAAAGATACGAATTCGTCTTTGAGCAGCAATGAAAGCCCGTCAGCTAACACAATGAAGGTTCGACGTCAAAAAGGTGCAATCGTAACAGACAGCCGAGTAGTTTTCTACTCGACTTGCACTTCTGCTCTCTGAGAGCACTCACCAGCATCTCGATACCAAAACAGAAACGTTTGGTTCAATACTCAGAAATACTGTCGATTTTGACATAAAATGTTATTTTTAAATGGGAGATAGAGTTACTCATGAGAACATTTCATTTATTTTAGTATCAAAACATATTCTCATCAATGATGGAATTTGTCCCCAAATAATAATACAGTATATTCAAGAATATACATTCACTTAATTTTTATGAGATAATCGGACTATAACTTTACAAGGCCATGGGGCCTCGAACATAAGGACCTCGAAGTTTGTGGCTAATATTTTATTGAAAACAGTGCTAAATTTCTCAAACATTCTAAAGACATTTGAAGGAGATGTGTTCCTTCTAACAGTGCCCAAAAATGGGCCAATATTTCCTCTTGCCCCCATGTACCTCATTTTAGGATTTTCAAACTTAATATTATGCTATATATATCGGTTTATTTGTGAGATTCCTTAGCTGAAGTGAATCTATAATCTTGGATATAATTTAGCTTGGTGACAAAATAGTTGAAAGCGGTACCGCAGTCCCCATATATTATAAGTAGATTCAGTATTGCCACTTTAATCAGACCAAGTTAATTTAGAAAGTTCACAATGAATCTTTTCATACTCTCGCAACAAAAGTTGCTAAGAGAGTATTATAGTTTTGTTCACATAACGGTTGTCTGTAAGTCATTTTGGCACCGTAAGGAGGTTGCTTTCGAAGATGGACCATTTCCACGCCCACAAAATGGCGAAAACCAAAAACCTATAAAGTGTCATAACTAAGCCATAAATAAATTTATGAAAGTAAAATTTGGAATAAAGGTTCGCACTAGGAAGAGGCATATTTGGATGTAATTTTTTCAGTTATTTTTATATGTCTCGCAAGCCAATTCAGCTATATAAACTAAACTTTCTGCAGTCGGTTCTTTTACGTACCCCACTACACACCATGAAATAGTTGAAATCGGATAATAACCACGCACACCTCCCTTACAAAGGTTAGGTTGAAAATTACTAAAAGGGGGTTATCTCACTAACGAAAAACGTCAGAAACACTAAATTTTACAGAAGAAATAGCAGAAGGAAGCTGCACTCAGGTTTTTTTCAAAATGAGAAATGAGCGTGACATCACCCACTTATGGGTCAGAAACCATATCTCAGGAACTACTCCACAGATTTCAATGAAATGCGGTGTATAATATGTTATTGACACCCTGATAACACGGATAAAAAATAGGCGAAATCGGTTCACAACCACGACTACATTCCTTATAACTCAATTATGAATTCCATCTGATTCCTTCACTTTATAATGTATACATAAGGAATCAATGCCGATAGCAGAATAAAACTTTACACAAATAGTGCAAATCATCATTTCTTGAATAAATTGCGAGAGTATGATATATTCGGTTGCATCCGAACATAGCCTTTCCTTACTTGTTAAAATTAGATTTCGCAAAACCGAGAAAAAATGTCCTGTTTATTATAAAAAAAGTAATTTGGCTATGATTTCGAAATTAATTTTCAAAGCAGGATGATAAGAGTACTCTGGAAAAACTACATGATGAGACCGGGCAAGGGAAAATATAAAAGTACATATTATCAACGTAAACCCAAATTAAGAATTCACCGAGTTTATTCGGAATCAAAGTAATTTGGTTAAGACGCAACTCAGACATTTTTTCAAAAATTCATTAAAGCATTAACGAGTGCCAACAGGGATGATGTAATTGTCAATAGACTTCCATGATAAAAGCGATTAATTTAAAATTTTGGATTTTCTGTATTATTGAAAAAAACATGATTTATTAAAGAAACAAGCTGCATATATACAGAAAAATCCGAGTGAAGTGGTATATTTGATAACATTAAGTAAATATAACCACTATTAATTCAAATACGGATGCACTTTAATTCAATTATGCCCGCATGGGGAACTTCGACTTCTTCAGATAGAATTTAAGTGTGGATAGGACCGATTCTGTTCAGTCGGTCGTATCTAAAGATTCGAAATTCACTATTTCACATCATCTTTTCAAATATATTGGGTCTAGGCCATGTTTCTACAAAAGTGATAATTTCCAAATACAATTAACGCTGTTTAAACATGCAATGCTGTGCAATAAAAAGACACAGTGATGCTTCCTTAATTTGCACATTATAATTTTCAGATGCTCTTGCAAAGTAGAGCTTGTTCGCCTGGGTAAAGCTTCTCATGGCACTTGTGTCCTTCTTTGTTGCAGCGTGAGCTCGCAGATCACTCAGTTTCGCTGTGATAGTGCTCTTGCAATAGTTGCAGTAAACCCTCTGCTGGTCTGTATCATCCCTGCGAATCCATGCCTTGAATTCATCACTTTTAAGCCACACATCGCGGCATTTTTGCTTCTTTTCTTTCGGCATTTCACAACTTTTAAGAATTTACGCGAACTTTTTAAATAGAGATGGAACCACTAAATAGAGATGACATTCGCGTATATCGAGAAAAACAATCGATCCGCCACCAAATTTTCTGGTTTGTTTGTAAGTGACTATCGTAAAGCTGCCACTTTTTCATATTTTTTGTACTTAAGTGTTAACAACACAAAAAAAGTCAAAAGAAGCCAACTGAATTTCTAAAGAAGCCAGAATTCCCGCTTTTCCCAATTCCCGCAATTCTCAAATTTTTCCCGCAGCTAGCCTTCGAAAAAAGCCAGTTTTGACGGGAAAAATATTCATATTGGCAGCACTGATTGAGACCTCCAACATTTTTATAATAGATTTTAAAGGAATTAATCAGTATTTGGTATCCCCGTGTTTTCTTGGCATTTACTTACGAATACTTCAATCTTAAAAGAGGATATATTCCTTTCGTATTTGAAGGTCAATTTTCGGATGTTAGTATCGTTTGTTTTTAATTTCTACAAGATCATCGACTGGATGAGGTAGATTCATCATCAGACAGACGTTTATGTTTAGAAGAGGGTTTAGAATTATCATCCAGAACGTCTAGACATTTAAAAGACCGAAACAACATTTCATAATGTCTAAAATTTCCCTTAAGGTTTTCAAGTTCTCCACCGATTCTTTGTAATTATTGCGCATTTGTTTAAAACTTAAAATAACAAAATTTCTAGCGATTTACGTTTTAAGCAAGACATAGTTACACATATGGGACATTCTCTGGAAAAAAGCCACTTGAAAAAAAAGTTCTTTATTTTCTTTGGCAATTATATATCTTATAGTACATGTAAAACCTAAAATAAAACATATGGTTTTAGGTCTGTGTAACGCGGGGTTGCCATATTATAAGGGGCCAAAGTTTTTTGTAAAAAAATTTTCGAACCGCCATAACTTTAAAACTAATGAACAGATTTTAAAACACCATGTGACTTTTTTGTACAGAATTTCTCAAACTTTAAAACTGTGTATCGTAAAAATTTTTTAAATTAATATTTCATAGCAAAAAATTAAAAAAATTTTTTTTGGAATTTTTAACAATTATGCCCCCTTCGACTTTTTTCGAAAATATCTTAAAATTTTCCTTATTTCATCACCTTTTTACCCCCCAAAGGGAATTTGGGACTGCAATATTTGTATGAGCTACGAATAAAAAACCAACTCAGAACATGATGAAAAATCATTGATTTACGCACTATTATTATCAGAATTTAGCGTAACCCAGGATTAACGACGTGGACGTAGCAGAAATTTAATCCCTTTTGGTTTTTTTTTTATTTTTTAATATTTTTTTTAATTTTTTTGTATTTTTCAAATTTTTAATTTTTTTTTTGTTTTTGTTTTTAATTTAAAATTATCAGTACATAAGTTGTTAAAAATTCCAAAAAAAAAAATTTTTCATTTTTTGATATGAAATATTAATTTTAAAAATTTTTACGATACGCAGTTTTAAAGTTTGAGAAATTCTGTACAAAAAAGTCACATGGTGTTTTAAAATCTGTTCATTAGTTTTAAAGTTATGGCGGTTCGAAAATTTGTTTACAAAAAACTTTGGCCCCTTATAATATGGCAACCCCGCGTTACACAGACCTAAAACCATATGTTTTATTTTAGGTTTTACATGTACTATAAGATATATAATTGCCAAAGAAAATAAAGAACTTTTTTCAAGTGGCTTTTTTCCAGAGAATGCCCCATATACGAGGCGGACATAATTATTCACAAATCGTTCAGTTTTCCACAAAAACAGTTGTATCTTTGAAATAATAAGAACTAGGTTATAGGTTTGTTCTTGGGAAATCTTTATTCATATCTTAGGTATTAAAAAATAACAATAATTTAATAAATTAACTTTCAATTTTAAATAAATTTCCCAAAATTGCACATTTCTTCATTTATGCGAGGGACAAAATTATTCACACAACTCAAGGTCATGCAATTTAAATGGGAAATTTTAGCAATAAAATGTAACGGAAGCATTTGGAAATGTACTGCTATGAATGCTACACCCGAAATTTATAATTTTAGATTGAATTTCCGACATTCGGTATTGTTATTTGTCCAAGGGAGTTGTCAATATTTAAAATTGGTCGTAAATTAAAAGAAACTACCGCAGAAGAAAGAAAAATAATTTTAAATTTATATAAACAAAATATCTTCAAAGTCGTGCTCACACCGGTAGACCCCATATGCTGACCAACGCTGAAGAACGGCAAATTGTGAGAAAAATTAAAAAGGATCCCAATATTACCTCTACGCAGGTGACAGCAGAAGTTCGTGAAGAAATTGGGAAAAGTATTCACGCAAAAACTGTACGCAGGACCTTGCATCGTAATGGCTATAATTCACGGATAGCGCGAAAAAAACCTTTCGTCAGCAAGGCTAATAATAAAAAGAGAGTGGACTTTGCAAAGGCATATAAGGATAAACCATCTGAGTTCTGGAGTAACGTTCCCTTTAGCGACGAGAGTAAATTCAACATTTTTCAGTCCGATAGCAGAATACGGGTCTGGAGAAAACCCAATACTGAACATGAGAAAAATAACACCATAAGTACAGTTAAACATGGGGGTGGAGGAGTCATGTTATGGGGTTGTATGTCAGGAGCCGGTGTTGGAAATCTGGTATTCATTGAGGGGACAATGGATAAAACAGTTTACTTGAATATACTGAAGGACAATTTAAAAGAAAGCGCGCAAAAGCTAAACTTTGTGGATCACTTTTATTTCCAACAGTACAATGATCCCAAACACACTGCTCACGACGTGCGTATGTGGATCATATACAATGTGCCTCATATTCTCTTGACTCCTCCACAGTCTCCAGACACAAATCCCATAGAACATTTGTGGGATGAGCTTGGTAGGCGTGTCAGTAAGCAAAATATTACCAGCAAATCCCATTATAATTTTTCTTGTGAAACAAGAGTGTGTGAATAATTTTGTCCCTCGCATAAATGAAGTAATGTGCAATTTCGGTATATTTGTTTAAAATGGAAAGTTAATTTATTAAATTAATGTTATTTTTTAATACCTAAGATATGAATAAAGATTTCCCAAGAACAAACCTATAACTTAGTTCTTATTATTTCAAAGATAAAACTGTTTTTGTGGAAAACTAAACGATGTGTGAATAATTATGTCCGCCTCTGTATATATTTAAATGACATGTAAGGCGAGACGAGTTGAATCCCAGATGTCTGTCTGGGTGCGTTCGAGATGTCAATCACAACAGCAGTGTTACGAATTTGTCAAAGATTCACGTTCTGCGTGAATTTTCGGCAACACTTGCATCAGCATTACTTTCTACCGGCACATTTTTTGCACAATTTATGCACATAGTCTGCAACTTAAAATTTTGGAATGCACAACACAATTGAAAAAGAAATGTTAATATAATTCTTTTATTTTATACTCGCCTTTTTTCAAAATTGCTTTCAATAAAAAGTGAATTTTTTCTTGTTTTTTTTTTCAATATTCAGTAAAAACCAATTTCCATTTTGATTCATACAAGCAACACATCAGCAAAGTAGTGGCAAATATGCAACAGAGTTGCGGTACTACTGAAATTATTAAATAGCTCGAACGATACCTCCTTCTGTCCAAGCAAGCAATAACTTGAGTAAAACTTAAGGTATCTTGATATAAAAATCTAAAAATGGACGAAATCAGACTATAATTATCCAAATCCCCAGATATCGGGCATGAGGACCTAAGTGCTTGTGGTTAATATTTTGCCGAAAATATCGGGAAATTTCTCAGAAAAAATCAAAGAAGATGTATTTCTTATAATAGTGTACCTCTGTGCAAACATATGCAAAATCAGGTCAATACTTCCCCTAGGCCGGATATACCTCATATATATATATATTTTCAACATTTTGTATATTTCTGTTAGTATATGAAATATCTTAGAAAAATTAAGTGGATATAATATAGCTTGATGGCAAATAGTTGAAATCGATTCAGGATAATACCTCAGCTTACATATACTATATAAAATGATTTTCGCTATTCTAGTGGATTTTATTCAGAATATACGAGACGAATTGAGTGTTACCTTATTAACATTAAATAAATAAATTGGGACAGTTTAAAATTTTCGATTACACCTGAACTTAGCCCTTCCTTACTTCTTATTGTTTAGTGCTTACCAAAACTGTCTTATTATTCAGTTATCAGAGTACAATGCATTAAAAAAAGACGAAGATATAAAAAACAAGTTTTAAGCTAAGTTCGAGTGCTCTGAACATTTTATACTCTCGCAACAATGTGATATTCGTCATAAAGTCCAATGAAATAACGTAAATCATCATATATAATATATAAGGTAGGTAGGTGAGGTTATTCCTGAACCGCTTTCACTCATTTTCACCACCAAGATACACTATATCCAAGACTATATGCTCACTTAATTTTGCTAAGATATCTCACATATTAACAAATACATGCGGTATAAAGTCCACCCGAAGTTTGATAATCCGAATATATGTAGGGTATATGACAGCTAGGGGAAGTTATGACTTGATTTAAACCATTTTTGGTAAAGAGACACAATTCACATTTAATGTTCGATATCCGGGGTATTGAAAAGTTATAGTACGTTCTCGAAATTTTTCCACAAGTGATACCCCAGTTCAAATACAGTATTTGTGTAAAGTTTTATTCCGCTATCTTCATTGGTTCCTCATGTATACATTATAAAGTGAATGAATTAGATGAATTCAAAATTGAGTTATATGGGAAGTAGGCGTGGTTGTGACCTGACTTCGCCAATTTTTTACCTGTATTATCACGGTGTCAAGAAAATATTATATACCTAATTTCATTGAAATCGGTCGAATAGTTCCTGAGGTATTATCTAACTGGTATAGTTTTATGACTTACAAACAACCGTTATGTGAACAAAACTATAATACTGTGTATGTGTGGATTCTGTAGATGGTCGTGCAGCACACCCTAGACAATGCGAATAACATTAAATAATAAAGTTGTTTCGGCATATATTTAAAAGATATCAAGCACTAATTATAACATTTTTTATATTTCAGGGTACAACAGCTTGCCTCGATCAGGGTTATCTGTAGCAGATTCGGATATTTGTAACCAGAACCAATACTTCATGGATTTTAAGGATTTTTTAGGGATTCAAAGTCAGTGCGTAAATCAACAGCAGTCAGATGTGCATGATGCTGCTAACACACACATTTTTGATAGTAATGACGCAAATAAACCCCATTCAAACTATGCTCGGGCCTCGTTATGTCAAAATAAATCAAACAATATAAAATATGATTTGTACAGCTCATTATCAAAATCCTCTATGAACAAAAATATGGATGTGGGTAATACGACTCATTTATATAAAAAGTTCAACAATACCAAAAACAATAAAAAGCCTCGGATTTTTCATGTGTGTCGCTCATTTTTCCCTTCAGTGGTTTTAGTTATAATAATTATGACCCTAACTGCGTTTATTGTTTTTGAATTTAACACAGAACTATTTGACTGCATTCGTAATGCTCCTGAAATGAGAATTTTGATTGATAATTATTATATACCATTAAAGCAATTAATTAAAGGTAGTGTTATTAACTAAACTTTTTTCATTACATCAACTCGGCAGTAGTTTGGAAAAATCCTTGCAATCAAGAACTTTATCAATTATTTATAAAATATTTTATTTTCCACCTAGCATAAACTATGAGTTTATTGAGTTGAATGTCACGCAGAATAACAGAAATATTACTGTTGCACTGTATAAATATAGATACATATGTATGTACATACATATAGCTGAGTTCCAAGTTGCATGTTGTTAATATATGCGAAGTATTGTGTACCAATTATTTTATACGCATCAATTGTCCACACATCAAGCATATTACGTATCAAACATTTTTTCTATGCCCAAATTTTTGAATTATTGTAAAATCGATACACAATAATTTTTAAAAACTAATTCGGCATCGGTACTATATCAATGCAAAGCAACATACAATTCAGAACTCAGACTATTCAATATTAAATAGGAACATAGAGACGATGTTACAAAATGAAAACATAAAATATATTTCAATTTAGAGTTTAGAGAATATGTATATAGTTTCGTGGAAATGGGTAAACAATTAGAACGCGTGGGACTTTCATAGGTGGCATTTCTCATACGAGATAAAATAAAAGTATTCGGTTATTTTATGTGCAGTTCGGACTGTCCGCCAACAAGTAACTAGTTTAAATATAAATGAGACTACGATTAGATGAGACTAAGACCAAAAATTGCTTCAAAAGAGGTTTGTCATGTTGACTACCAGGACATATTACAATTTATTATGATGGTCAATACAGAAACAGGAAGGGTAAATACAAAAGAGGAGGAAATTGGAATATGTGTTTTTGAAAACTTGGTCTGTAATACTGCAACCTTTTCCGTATTAATTGACACTGGTTGTGATGTTTGTTTAAAACGTAATGACACTGTGTTACCTTTAGACGAAAAATAAAATTGTGAGACGACAAGCGGTTGCGCCCTTAATATGTTCGATAGTTTTACAATCCCGATTTATATTGATAAACTGGATAACGATGAAACATTATATTTGAGATATGAGGGTTGGTCATGTCCTTCAATATTATGACTATCAGATAGACCATCGTTCGAATCGAGGCATGTAGATGCTTTAAGAATGCATAACGTCTGATGCTAAAGACACAGTTGTGCAAGGGTTGAAACAAGGTCAGCATAAAAACATCTTGTAAAGAATTAGAGGAAATTCGTTTTGAAGGCTTTTACTTTAGTCATGGTATTATTCGCAAATGCCTCATCAAGGAACTAATAGTCGTTCCATCAACTATAGATGATGAAACAATTAGATAGCGTATAGGCAGGGACATTTTCTAATAATAAAGCAGCATTTGAAAAACTACGCTACTCTCGTAGCATTTCATTTTACTCTTGCTACCACTCTCACTTTGTCGAGAGCCACATCATAGCCTTAGCATAACAATGTAAAAGTATGTGCTCTACTCTGCTCCGAGTTTTGTGAGGTAAAAAACTATAGCTGAAGCGGGAGCAATAAATTAAATTCTGCGCTATGCTCTGGCGTAGCGGTAGCAAAAAATTGAGAGCGGTAGTACATCAGAGCTAATGAAAATTTTCATGTGCTACAGCTCTCGCATGTGTTCGTTGTTTTTTTCTTTTTCTTCAGAAATCTTTTCGAAGCATTGCACAGAGCTGTGCAATATACATTGAAGTATGTAGCAAGAGTAAAATGAAATGCTACGAGAGTAGCGTATGTACTTCAATATATATTGCACAGCTCTGTGCAATGCTTCGAAAAGATTTCTGAAGAAAAAGAAAAAAAACAACAAACACATGCGAGAGCTGTAACACATGAAAATTTTCATTAGCTTTGCTGTGCTACCGCTACGCCAGAGCATAGCGCAGAATTTAATTTTTTGCTCCCGCTCCAGCTATAGTTTTTTATCTAACAAAACTCGGAGCAGAGTAGAGCACATACTTTCACATTGTTATGCTAAGGCTATGATGTGGCTCTCGGCAAAGTGAGAGCGGTAGCGATAGGATAGCAATAATTCTAGAAATGCTGCTCCGGAGTAGTAAATGAGAACCCTTATTAAATAAAGCAGTTGTAAAATAGTTGTATGCAAATGCGAAAATATACACATATGTATCAGGGCAGGAGAATATCAACAAAATATGGACGGAAATATTTAACAAACGTCGAAACTTAGAAACAAATTGTCTGATTACTGAGGTCTACATAAATAATCTGTGGGTAATCCCGAAAGCAAATATTTCAATCTCTGATTAAAAAAGGAGTGGGTGTTTTCAATGTAACCCGCTTCATTATCGAATTGAATAAACCGCTATGACGGCCAATAGTATGTCAAGCAAACATAACTACTAATAATTACAACAGAAAATTACGGAACTTAAGGAAACGCCTGAAAGGGACACCGACACTCTGTTTAATTTAATGAAAACTACATATATAAACTTAAGGCTAATGTACTTCAAACTATTACATAAATAAAATGTGTGAAGAGAATTAATAAAACAGTTTTCTTACATATATATTTTTAAAAATTAATAACTAATTATTTATTGCCTATATGCTTACCTGAGTAGAAAACATTTGGGTATTTTCAACTAATACAAAAATATTATTGTTACATTTGTGGCTGGCACTTTTATACTAACTTGCACTAGATTTCTAAATCAACAGGAGAAATTTAAAAAAAAAAAAAAACGCACTACACACCTTTTTCTTAAAACTGGTTTCACAATTCTTAATTATTCTCTATAGAACCCTTGGTTGCTTCTAATTGGTTAGGGCAAATTTTAAAAACTTATATAAATTGTGTTACACAACAAACCGATTAGGTTAATGAAGGCTAATGAAAAAGAAGGTTTTCCCGATCGGATGGAACCCCTTTGTTATCTTGGGTGTGAATATAGATTCCTGTTGCAACGTCCTAAGAAGCGCGCTCAACCCCGTTGATATCAATATCATCGGCGTACGCCAGCAGCTGTACACTCTTATAGAAGATTGTACCTTCTCTATTTAGCTCTGCAGCTCGTATTATTTTTTCCAGCAATAGATTGAAGAAGTCGCACGATCGTGAGTCACCCTGTCTGAAACCTCGTTTGGTATCGAACGGCTCGAAGAGGTCTTTCCCTATCCTGACGGAGCTTTTGGTGTTGCTCAACGTCAGTTTACATAGCCGTTTTAGTTTTGAGGGGATACCAAATTCAGACATCGCGCCATAGAGGCAGCTCCTTTTCGTGCTGTCGAATGCAGCTTTAAAATCTATAAAAAGGTGGTGAGTGTCGGTTCTTCTCTCTCGGGTCTTTTCCAAGATTTTGCGCATGGATTTTCCAGGTCTAAAGCCACACTGATAAGACCCAATAAGTTCGTTGACGGTGGGCTTTAGTCTTTCACACAATACGTCGACAAAACCTTATATGCGATATTGAGGAGACTTATACCACGGTAGTTGGCGCAGATTGTGGGGTCTCCCTTCTTATGAATTGGGCAGAGCTCACTGAGATTCCAATCGTCAGGCATGCTTTCTTCCGACCATATTCTACAAATAAGCTGATGCATTCACCTTATCAGTCTTCGCCGCCGTATTTGAATAGCTCGACCGGTAATCCATCGGCCCCCTCCGTTTTGTTGTTTTTCAAACGGGTAATTGCTATTCGAATTTCCTCATGGTCGGGTAATGGAACATCTATTCCATCGTCATCGATTGGGGAATCGGGTTCGCCATCTCCTGATGTTGTACTTTCACTGCCATTCAGCAGTATGCTCTGGATATCCGTTACCAAATTACCCCCTCGGTCCATACATGATAATGCTCCGGTCTCTGTAAATCGCATTATCTCTTCATAAAATTTTCATCGTACCAACTGGTTTTTTGTCGTTGCCGAAGACCAATTGTTTCGGCTGCAGCGGTATGCAATGAGTTTAAGATGCCGTTCCACAGCTCCCTTATATCGAGATGCTGCTGAGTGCTCTCAGAGAGCAGGAGTGCTAGTCGAGTAGAAAATCGTTCGGCTGTCGTTTGTAATTGCAGCTTTTCGACGTCGAACCTTTCTTGTGTTTGTTGACGGGCGTTCTTGGCAGCACAGAGGCGAGTTCGTATCTTTGCTGCTTCTGGATAATGGGCCGAGTCAATATTTGGTCCTCGGAGCGTACGCACGTCTAAAACACAGGAGAAATGTCTTCCGTCTATCACAACGTGATCGATTTGATTGCGCGTATTTCGATCAGAGGACAGCCACGTTGCTTGATGAATTTTCTTGTGCTGGAATCTAGTGCTACAGACAACCATATTTCGGGCCCCAGCGAAGTCGATCAGCCTCAGGCCTTTTGGCGATGTTTCGTCATGGAGGCTGAATTTTCCGACTGTTGTGCCAAAGACACCTTCTTTACCCACCCTGGAGTTAAAATCGCCAAGCACGATTTTGACATCGTGGCGGGGGCAGCGCCCATAGGTGTGTTCTAAGCGCTCATAGAAAGCATCTTTGGCCACATCGTCCTTCTCTTCCGTTGGGGCGTGGGCGCAAATCAGCGATATGTTGAAGAACTTCGCTTTGATACGGATTGTGGCTAGACGTTCATCCACCGGGGTGAATGCCAGGACTCGTGACGGAGTCTCTCTCCCACCACGAATTTAACACCAAATTTGCGCTCCTTTATATGGCCGCTGTAGTAGATGTCACAAGGACAAGGACCTTGTCCTGTCATCGCACTTCTTGGATGGCGGTGATGTCAGCCTTTAGTTGTATGAGGACATTCCAGGTGCATGCCCTCAAATCGTGATCCTTAAAACGTTTGCAGGGGTCGCCATCAAAAGTGAGGTTTCTATTCCGAGGCTCTGTGCGGTCTTACGTGGTGGGTCTCAAACCCTACGCACAACGTGGTGGGTCTCAAACCCTACGCACAACCGCAGAAGCGGGCTTCGCCTTCTCACTTTAGCTCCTTTAGCTGTCTGTTAGCTACCCAGAGGATACTTGGTCTGAAACCGGATGTTGTGAGATGCTTGTGTCATATGCAAAAGAATCGTTCCTGGCCGAATCGTGAATGGCAATCAGAAACATTCCTCATTTGCATGAACTTCTACATATGACCCCATCCCCCCATTATTTCATATCTTTGCTTAAAAATTAATTGAGTTGGCAATGCGAGCCCAAACTCTCAGCTGAAATGTAATTTATTTGAATAAAACGGTTGAATTTATAAATCCATTTTCCTTTTGTTTACCGCTTTTCTATAATATTCAGATCTTTTAAA
Organism: Zeugodacus cucurbitae; assembly: GCF_028554725.1. Taxonomy (NCBI): domain Eukaryota; kingdom Metazoa; phylum Arthropoda; class Insecta; order Diptera; family Tephritidae; genus Zeugodacus; species Zeugodacus cucurbitae. The sequence goes on from NC_071668.1 coordinate 39,499,662, forward strand.
GAATCTACAATCATTATTAGATCCGGAATGGTCAAAATAAATATGGATACATTTTTTATTTGCCATTTTGCTCATCGATAGAATTTAAAATTTTGGTTTGTTTAAATTTTTATCTGTCAAAATTGGGTTTCCCGCTATTCCCAACTACTTTTTTTTAGAAAAAAAATCTAACTATTGTGAATGAAAAAGCGCGATAAACTGACAATGCCTGTAGTTTAATATGAAAGCTATGATAACTTATGACAGCCAACATAATTATGTTGACTAAGTCTTCCCTACAAAATAAGCTAATAGCTTAATTTGCTGGTCAAATAAAACACGCCTAGTATTCTGCGCTGGAACAGATCGGTTTGTGTTATTCAGTGGTTGCGGGTGGTATTGTCCGTTGGATTGGTTCGTCTGGGAAACCTTCTATTCCACATAATTCAAATTTTAATTTAATCCGATTCGTTCACTTTTCAGATAGAATATTTATAATCTCGCAAAAAAATTGCTAAGAGAGTATAGTTTTGTTCACGTATCGGTTTTATGTAACACCCAGAACTAAAAGAGTTAGTTATAGGGATGAAATCCGGATGTCTGTCCGATAACTTGAGTAAAAATTAAGATACTTTGTTAAAACACACATGCACATTACATGTGTTTCTTGTCACCATGAAAGGGTTAGTATTGGAAATGAACGAAATCGGTACTGTCACTGTACTGAGAAACGCCAGAAACCTTAAATTTCATGATAAAGATGGTACAGAAGGGCTGCACTCAAATTTGTATACAAAAAAAAATTTGAGGTGTGATTAGCTTTTTATTGATAATATTTGTAAATATCTCAGATATCTAAAGTAATTCAAAGGAGATGTGCTCCTTCTACTAGTGTGTCTCTGTTCCAAAATTGGGCAAAATCGGGTCAATATTTCCTGTACCCGCCGTTACGTTGGTCCCGCACGTTCCGCACATATCGGTGAATATGTGAGATATCTTAGCAAAATTAAGTAAACGTAAAATATTGGGCATGATGTAGCTGGGTGGTAAAAATAGTTGAAATAGGTCCAGGAATTACCAAAGCCCCATATATAATCTATAATGGGTTTCGATATTCCAGTGGACTTTATTGTGTGTTATCTTAAAGGAGGGGTATGGGTTTCAGCGCAAAAAAATCTCAAATATCGATTAAGCAATTTTATTCAAACCTTCTATACATTATTGAGCATAGTTTTGACTATGTTCTGTAAATTTTTCATGCAAAAATATTAAACCATTAGCCCGTGACAGAGCTTCCCCTAGGACGTCGGTGTTCACTGTAACTCGGTCGGTCATTTTCCGAAAATGAAAAACCATAAAAATTTAGTTAAATTTTAAACAAATCTTCCCCCCAACGTTCTCTGATTATTATTTTTTTATTTGAAAATTTTTGGCGGCCATCTAAAGTGTGAACTTTTCGACTAAAATTTCCGTCTTTTTCAGGGTGGGAAACACCTTTAATGTTAAAAAAAAAATACTAAACGTAGGGGGAGATATTTTATGTGAAGAAAATGTGTACTAAGTTTGAAATGAATCGGTCGAGCAGTTTTCAAATGGCTGTGAACACGGACTTCAAAAAAGTAGTTTTGAGAAAAACGCGTTTAAAGCTGCACTGCAATCCCAACCGCCCGTAGCTGTTAGAGTTAGAGCGTTAAAGGCCCCGAGACTAATTAAACAATAACTTCAATAATATTTCTTAGATCGGATTAAAATTTTGAGGACATATTCGTGAAATGTTAAACAATAAGATAAAATAAAAAATCGAACTTAGCTCTTCCTTACTTGTTTTAATATACATCCCTATTCTGGAAAAACCTCATAATTGAGATGAGCGGAAAATTTTGAGAGATTTCTTGTGACGCATATTTTGTGAAGCTATTCTGGCTCGAACCTCGTAAGAAAAAATCCTAAAAAGTCACCACGTGGGGTGAAAAGCGTTTTGCTGTCAAACAGCTGTTAAAAATAATAAACAAATACAAATTTAATATGGTATTGGGTGCTTTGGCGTGCAACTTATTCCAATTATTATTTTATATGTAAATTTATATAAAAAACAAGTAAGAGCCCTTTCTTACTTGTTTTTTCGGGTGTAACCGAACATTTTATACTCTCGCAATTTATATATTTAACTTCATTTGTATTATATAATACACAATTTGACCCACATATTCGTCATATATATTGTATAAAGTCCATTGAAAGTTGGAAACCATAATATTAGGATAGAAGCACCGAGGTCCTCGTCTTCGATATATGGAGCCTTAAAAATCTGTGGTCCCATTTCGGCGATTTTTAGAATGGTGCTGCCACACTATTAACATAGTATTTGTCCAAAGTGCTGCACCGATATCTTCACTAGTACTTACTTTATATATTGTAAAGTAAACGATTCAGATTGTCTTCAAAGTTCTGGTATATAGGAAGTAGGCGTGGTTGTGAAGCGATTTGGCCTATTTTCACAATATATCTTTGGGATGTAAGGAAACTATTACAAACCAAGTTTCATTGAAATCGGTCGAGTAGTTCCTGAGATATGGTTTTTGATCCATAAGTGGGCGACGCCACGCCCATTTTCCATTTTGTAAAACAATCTGAGTGCAGCTTTCATTTGCTATTTCTTATGTGAAATTTAGTGTTTCTGACGTTTTTCGTTATTGAGTTAACCCACTTTTAGTAATTTTCAACCTAATTTTTGTATGGGAGGTGGGCGTGGTTATGATCCGATTTTTTTCATTTTTGGACTGCATTAGGAAGTGGCTAAAAAAAAACGACTGCAGAAAGTTTGGTTTATATAGCTCTATTGGTTTGCGAGATATGTACAAAAAACTTAGTAGGGGCGGGTCCACGCCCACTTCCCCAAAAACCCCAAATATGCCCCTTCATAGTGCGATCCTTCATACCAAATTTTATTTCCATAGCTTTATTTATGGCTTAGTTATGGCACTTTATGTGTTTTCGGTTTTCGCCATTTTGTGGGCGTGGCAGTGGTCCGATTTTGCTCATTTTCGAAAGCAACCTTTCTATGGTGCCAAGAAATAAGCGTGGCAAGTTTCATCAAGATATCTTAATTTTTACTCAAGTTACAGCTTGCACAGGCGGACGGACGGACAGACAGACATTCGGATTTGAACTCCACTCTTCACCCTGATCACTTTGATATATATAACCCTATATCTAACTCGTTCAGTTTTGGGTGTTACAAACAACCGTTATGTGAACAAAACTATAATACTCTCTTTAGCAACATTTGTTGCGAGAGTATAATAATGGTGCCGCAAAATATAGGCACTTAAGCGGGGATCACTGTATATATAAAGATACATAATAACATTTTCATGTTTAAACTTTTTATGCTGTTTGTACTAGTGTCCGACCGATACCAAATTTGTGGCCAAAGCCGATGCCGATTCTTTAATGAAAAAAATTATTTAGTAAACTAGTAACAAAAACAAATAACATCAAAAAAATGAAGCTGTTTATTAATTTAGTTAATATTCAAAATTAAATAAATTATTTTCATAATATATAACAAGTTGCTACGTCAGCAATATATCTTTAAGGACAGAAAGAAAGTTTTTTTGGGAGGTTCTTTTGCATGCACCACATAATACAGACCAGCACCAAATGATTATTACCCGTTCCTGTCTATGGCGAATGATTATGGAAATTAATCTCGAGAGAAACTTTTAAAAATAGACTCCCAGTTTTTTACCAATAGAAACAAGGGTTTCTATAAGAGTGACATTATGAAATTATCTTCAAAATCTCAACAAGTTGTTGAAAAAACTATGCATATTTGAAATAAATCATTCTATTATAAATAATGTAATAATATATTTTATACAAAAATAATGAAGTTCTTTATAGTACACTTAATATTATCATCGTGAGGAATAATTAGTTCAAGCACAAATGAATCAAACTGTGTTGTACGAGGGCTGCTATATATATTTCTGCCCTAATATTGAAAATAGGAATATTTATCAACGAAAATGGTTTTATTGTTTTTCAAAATATTCTCCATCAAGATTTATACACTTTTGCATGCGCTCAAACCAATTTTCGAAGCACTTTTTTTGAGCGATAGTCAAATTGTGCGGGATCCAACGAGAACAAACCTTTTTTACGGCCAGGTGTTCATGCAATAGTGAATGTATGCTGGTGGGAGAAATGCATAGGCATGCCTCTATCTGATGGTATGTTACATGACGGTATTGCATTATCAGTTCACGTACGGCATCGATGTTTTTTGGCATAACGGCTGTTTTTGGATGACCTTCACGGAATTCGCCTTTGAGCGAGCGTCGGCCACGATTGAATTCGTTGTATCAGTTTTTCACAGTGCTATAGGATGGTGCTTCATAGCCATACAAAGATTTTAGTTCATGGATGCACACTTGTCACGTTAATCCACGTCGAAAGTTGTGAAAAATGATCGCACAGAAATGTTCACGAGATAATTTCATTTTTTGGCCGAGATGAATTTTTTAATTCCCTGTAAATAAAACAATTCACGATTAAATGAAATGTCAGATTGCACCTGGCAACACTTAGTGTTGACTAGGCCAGAAATATATATAGCAGCCCTCGTATAAGGTTTTATTCACCTATTAATATTTTAGGCCTTTAAGGAATCAAGAAAGAAAAAAATATTATGTAAGTGTAATTCAAAAGGAGTAGAAAGAATCTGCTAAGAATCGGCCAGATATGGCCGATGCCGATACCAAGGCCGATTAATCGGTCGGACTCTAGTTTGTACCAATTTTTTATGCACTCTGCCTTCTTCATTTTCATTTTTTATTTTTCATCATGCATTGCAGCACATGTCAATAACAGAAAATCCGACGCCGAATTGACGACCGTACTCTCCAAATTCAAATGATTTTTGAAGTGTTTATTTTAACTTTTACGGGAAAACACGGGTGAATGTTATTCACTCATATGCACTGTTTGCCGCAATTATTTGATCGTATCCAGGGAACTTAATGCGAACAATTTAAGTTTTAGTATGTTTTATTAATGAACTAAGATTTAATAAATAAATCATCAAAATATCAATACCGGTATCAAATAATGATTCGCCTGCACACGGCCGACCGATTTCAAAACGGAACAAGTAAGGAAAGGCTAAGTACGGGAGCAACCGAACATTTTATACTCTCGCAATTTATTGATATATGTAGTTTTATTAAGATTACACACAATTTGCAACATATATTCGACATAAAGTCCAATAGAATAACGAAAATCATGATATATAGTGAATGAGGGCTTAGGTAAATTCCTGAACCGATTACACTAATTTTCACCACAACATTTCCTCTGAATTACATTAAATTATCTGAGAGATTTTCCCATTTTATTCCGCTATCTTCATTGGTTCCTTATGTACACATTATAAATTGAAGGAATCAGATAGAATTCAAAATTGAGTTATATGGAAAGTAGTCGTGGTTGTGAACCGATTTCGCCCATTTTCCATCCGTGTTATCAGGGAGTCAAGAAAGTATTTTGTACCGAATTTCATTGTAATCGGTCGAGTAGGTAGTTCCGGAGATATTGTTTTTGAACCATAAGTGGGCAACGCCAAGCCCATTTTCATTTTGTAACAAAAATCTGAGTGTAGCTTCCTTCTGTAAAATTTAGTGTTTCTGACTTTTTCCGTTAGTAAGTTAACGATCCTTTAGTAATTTTCAACCCAACCTTTGTATGGAGGTGGGCGTCGCTATTATCCCATGATATCAAATTTTTTGGTGTGTAATGGGGTAGGTAAAAGAAATGACTCCAGAAAGTTTGTTTGATATAAGTAGCTTTGTTGGATTTGCGAGATATTCACAAATTCAAAAAAAAAAAATTACATCCATATATGCCCCTTCCTAGTGCGATTCTTTTACTTTTCTAGCTTTATTTATGGCTTAGTTATGACACTTTATAGGTTTTTGTTTTTGAACCATAAGTGGGCAACGCCACGCCCATTTTCCATTTTGTAACAAAAATCTGAGTGTAGCTTCCTTCTGTAAAATTTAGTGTTTCTGACTTTTTCCGTTAGTAAGTTAACGTTCCTTTAGTAATTTTCAACCCAACCTTTGTATGGAGGTCGGCGTCGCTATTATTTCATGATATCAAATTTTTTGGTGTGTAATGGGGTAGGTAAAAGAAATGACTCCAGAAAGTTTGTTTGATATACGTAGCTTTGTTGGATTTGCGAGATATTCACAAATTCAAAAAAAAATTACATCCATATATGCCCCTTCCTAGTGCGATTCTTTTACTTTTCTAGCTTTATTTATGGCTTAGTTATGACACTTTATAGGTTTTTGTTTTTGAACCATAAGTGGGCAACGTCACGCCCATTTTCCATTTTGTGACAAAAATCTGAGTGTAGCTTCCTTCTGTAAAATTTAGTGTTTCTGACTTTTCCCGTTAGTAAGTTAACGTTCTTTTAGTAATTTTCAACCCAACCTTTGTATGGAGGTGGGCGTCGCTATTATCCCATGATATCAAATTTTATGGTGTGTAATGGGGTAGGTAAAAGAAATGACTCCAGAAAGTTTGGTTGATATAAGTAGCTTTGTTGGATTTGCGAGATATTCACAAATTAAAAAAAAAAAAAACAAGTAAGGAAGGGCTAAGTTCGGGTGTAACCGAACATTTTGTACTCTCGCAATTTATTGATGTATATTTTTCATATATTCGGCATAAAGTTCAATAGAATAACGAAAATCACCATAAATAGTATATGGGGTAATTCCTAAACCGATTTCACTCGTTTTCACCACCAAGGTACAATGTATCGAAGACTATATACGCTCAGTTAATTTAATATTACTTATAATAATCCTATATACCTAGGATCTGGGGGAAGTTATGACCTGATTTTTACCATTTCAGGTACAGAGGGAATGAATTACATTAAAATATCTGAGGGATTTACTTATATTTTCGGTGGAAAATTACCCTTAGGCACTGAGTTCTTCATGTTCGATATCAGGGGCCTTGAAAAGTCATGGTCCGATTTTGACAATTTTTCCACAAGTGATGTCACAGCTCAAATACAGTATTTGTGTAAAGTTTTATTCCACCGCTTACGCGGTTATAGCCGAGTCCAAAACAGCGCGCCACGTATCCCTTCTTCTTGCAGTTTGGCGCCAATTGGTTATACCAAGCGAAGCCAGGTCCCTCTCCACCTGGTCCTTCCATCGGAGTGGAGGTCTCCCTCTTCCTCGGCTTCCACCAGCGGGTACTGCATCGAATACATTCAGACTTGGGGCACTTTCATCCATTCGAACAACATGACCTAGCCAGCGTAGCCGCTGTCTTTTTATTTGCTGGACTATGTCTATGTCGTCGAATAATACATACAGCTAATCGTTCCACCGTCTGCGGTATTCGCCGTTGCCAATGTTTAAGGGACCATAAATCTTCCGCAAAACCTTTCTCTCGAAAACTCCTAGTGTCGTCTCCTTTTAACCTTTCTTTTTCAGTACTCTCAGTTCGAATTTAGTAAATATACAGAACTCGTGCTTTTCCTTTTCCAAACCATACGTTCTGTTTCAACTTGTTATGGCGTCATAATATACCAACAAGATTGAAAAAACATGTTATCAGTAAAATAAAAAAATACTTCATAGAGTGGAAGAATCTAAAAAAAATAAGGACAGGAAGAAAAAACGTTCGAAAGCAATAGAGAAAAAAGAGCGAGATTGGCAACAAAAATTAGAAGATTTGTTTGATATTGCTCATTCTGAAGCTTTAAATATTTTGACTGTAGAAGAGGATAAGCAGTTTTTATTAGCACAACGACAGAAAGATCGCCCTGGTTTAATAGGTTCAATAGACAAAAAAAGTTTGAGAAAAAGTGAGGAACTGAAAAAGAAAGAAGAACGCCTCAAAAAGTTACGTGAAAGAGAAAACAGATGTATTTCAGCTTTGACAGAAAAATGTGTACTTTCTTCCTCAACTACCAGCGAAGAAACTAGTGCATCTGATTTCGAAGTTTCATTAGGACCTTCAAAAGTGCAACCTCCAAAAAAATGAGCTCGAAAAGAAGTAATAAATAGCCACTTAGCTGCTAGCCTTGATGTCACAAAATTAAGTGACAGAAAAGCTGCTGTGGTTATAGCATCTACATTGAAAAGTGCTGGATGTCACCCGTCAGAGTTTAATGTTAATAGAAAAAAATGTTAATTTAAAAAATCGAAAAGCAATTGCACAATCTCTTAAAAACGAGTTTCAACCTGATGTGCCATTAACGATTAACATAAGTGGTCACGAAACTGTAGATCGTCTACCAATTTTTGTGTCGGGACTTGGAGTAGATCAGCTTTTAGCGGTTCCAAAATTGAATTGTGGAACAGGGAAAGCTTGTGCATCAGCTGTTTACGAATCAATAACTTCATGGGGTTTAAGCGATAAAATAAAATGTTTATGTTTTGACACTACAGCTGTAAACACCGATCTGATAAATGGAGCTTGTGTTCTTCTGGAACAGAAAATGAAGAAAGATATGCTTTGGCTGGCCTGTCGCCACCATTTAGGGGAAATTATGTTACAAGCTGCCTTTGATCAAGCTCTAGGTCCATCTAGTGGGCCTGATATTCTATTGTTTAAAAGGTTTAAAAAAAATTGACCAAAATGATTATAAAACAGTAATTGATGATACCACGTCCTTCAAGATCATAGAAAATATTGCTGAAGACAGGATTTCTTTTGCACAAAACCAACTCCAAATATATCAACCTCGAGATGACTATAAAGAGTTGCTGAATCTTACGATCATTTACTTGGGAGGAGTTCCTGAAAAAGGAGTATCATTTAGGAGGCCTGCTGGCCTTCATCGCGCTAGGTAGATGGCTAAAGCCATGTACTGCTTGAAAATTTTCCTTTTTCGACATCAGTTTAAGCTTTCAAAGAAAGAAGAAAAAGCAATCAAAGATATATGTATTTTTACAATCATGGTATATGTAAAATACTGGTTTCAAGCTGCTATCGGATATTCAGCACCAGAAACGACTTACAATTATTAAAAGGTCTTGACTCCTTTAAAAATATAAACCCAGTAATAGCCAAAATTACTATGAAAAAAATACTGGGCCATTTATGGTACTTATCAGAAGAGTTGGTGTCTTTTGCATTTTTCGACGACGAACTATCAGCTCAAGATAAGAAAACGATGGTAAATGCACTAAAAAACAAAGATGTAGCGAATTGTCCAAAAAGAAAAAGCATTGATGTCGAACACATCAGTGAAAAAAGCATAGAATATTTTGTGACTAGCAACTCTTTACGATTTTTTCATATACTGGGCATCTCATCACAGTTTTTGAGTAAAGACGTTGAAACTTGAAAAGATGATTCTGATTTCTGATTTTAAGGCTGCAAAAGCAATCGTCCATTCTATGCGGGTAGTGAATGATATTGCTGAGCGTGGTGTTGCCTTAATGGAGGAATATAATAAATTGATAACAAACGATGAAGAGCAAAAGCAGTATTTGCGTTTGTTGGTAAAAGACTACAGACACAAATATCCTGATTCAAAAAAATCAACACTTCTATCCTGATTTTACACAATTTCAGTATTAAAACATACTCTTATTTGTATTATTTACTTAAATTTTGCATCTAAATGTTTTATATCAATAAATAAAAGTTAGTGATTTTATTGTTTTAAATTAAAATTAAAACATTGGTAGCGACCTCTAAATATTATTTTAAAAATTAAATAAAAATACTGAGAGAGTTTCTTAGCATAGAAAAGCAATTGAGATGGTGCCCGGACAAAAATTCCAAAAAAAAATTTTTTGACACATATAAGGACCACCCTAATATATGTATTATAAAGTGAACGAATCAAAAGAATTCAAAATTGAGTTATATGGGAAGTAGACGTAGTTGTGAACCGATTTCGCCCATATTCCACCCGTGTCATCAGGGTGTCAAGAGAGTGTTATATACCGTATTTCATTGAAAAAGGTCGAATAGTTCTTGAGATATGGTTTTTGACCCATAAGTGGGCGACGCCACGCCCATTTTCCATTTTGTAAAAAGAGCTCATTGCAGCTCTTCGTTAGGGAGTTAACGCACTTTTAGTAATTTTCAACATAACATTTGTATAGGAGGTGGGCGTGGTTATTATCCGATTTCTTTCATTTTTTGGACTGTATAAGGAAATGGCTAAAATAAACGACTGCAGAAAGTTTGGCTTATATAGCTCTATTGGTTTGCGAGATATGTACAAAAAATTTAGTAGGGTGCCACGCTCACTTTTCAAAAAGAATTACATCCAAATGTGCCCCTCCCTAATGCGATCCTATGTTCCAAATTTCATTTTCATAACTTTATTTACAGCTTAGTTATGACACTGTATAGGTTTTCGGTTTCCGCCATTTTGTGGGCGTGGCAGTGGACCGATTTTGCCCATTTTCGAAAGCAACCTCCTCAGGGTGCCAAGGAACATTTTTTCCAAGTTTTATTAAGATATCTTAATTTTTACTAAAGTTATCGCTTGCACGCCAGACGGACAGACTTCCGGTTTTCAAATCCACTCGTCATCCTGATCATTTATATATATATGTATAACCCCATATCTAACTCTTATATTTCTTGGTGACACAAACAACCGTTATGTGAACAAAACTATTATACTCAGTGCAACAGGTTGCGAGAGTATAAAAAACATATGGAACGGAGGTCAGTAGGATACCTCGATTGGAAATGGTAATATAATTTTGAAGTTATTATCAAATTGGTATTGTGAAAATGTTTTTGCAGTCGGAAATCACGCCAGCGCCCCAAAATGCGCCTGTTACTTTTGATGAGGATATTTCATCAACTTCAACTGCATTACCAAAGCCTTTAACACAAACTAAGATTTTAAATGTCGCGCGGCTAAAATCAAGAAGTGAAATAACAAGTAAGTTATTGCAACTCTTTACGGTGGATTTGCAACCTTTCTCTATAGTTGAGGACAAGGGTTTTCGGGAATTTGTAACAGCCCTAAATCCATCTTATGACATTCCTAGCAGACGTGTGATTTCAAAATCAATGATTCTTGCATTGTATGAGGAATGTAAACACAAGGTGCAAGAAATGATTAGGAGCGGGGGGAAAATTTTGCATCACCACTGATTGTTGGACATCGCGGAACACGTCTAGTTTCATTGCTGTAACGGCACATTATGTCTCCGAAAATTTTGAACTAATGTCAATACTTTTATCGTCATCATACCTAAAACAAAATCATACAGCTGAAAACTTAGTTGAGGCGATACAACAAATGATAAGTGATTGGAAAATTAAAAACAAAATATTGCTAGCTGTTTCGGATAATGCTAGTAATATAAAAAGTGCTATAATTAACAAGTTAGGTTGGAGGCATTTTGGATGTACGGCTCACACAATTAATTTAATTGTAAAAGAAGGATTGCGCATTCCTGAAGTAGAACAAGTAACTGATAAAGTTAAAATAATAATAGTCACTTCAAGAAAAGTACTTCAGCGAATGAAGCGCTTGAAAATTAACTTCGGCAACTTTCCAAAGATTTGGAAAATGTGTCAGACAGATTGATGTACAGTAAGAGCTCCTTATTCGCGTTTTCACTTTTCGCGGATTAAAAAAATGAGACTCAATTTTAATATTCGCGACTAAAAATTTTTTTATTCCCGGATCTAATAAGTACATACATAATAATAAAATTATTCCAATAGGTATCCAACCCAATATTCTTGTCAAATGGACTAATAAAAAAGATCTTATTAAAAGAAAATGTTAAATATTCCACTATATTCGCAATATTTTTGAACTTTTGGTAATATTTCCATATAGAAGGGGCTCACATGGAACTGAACTCTTGTTCTTACCCATTTTTTAGAAAACTTTCAAAAACCACTCTAAATTAAATGGAACCAATAAACTCTTCACTTTTTTAATAATTTTTTTTTTTTACACAGATCGTGATTGCTAAGGTTTCGTTACATTGGCTTAATTATAAGAGCACACCCGACTAGATCACTTGCGAATTTATTTATTTTTCGCCAACCACGATACTTATTTCTCTGAATATGTTCTTAGCAACTTCCCAACATATAACGGAACTTTTTTGCATACCGTTATACAAATGAACGGATATTTCGGTGAATTTATTTTCAGAAACGTAGTTTTGCTATGCAGTGGCTTAATTATGTGAGCACAAGTGTATGTATATTTCTACTCTCGCAACAAAAGTTGCTAAAGAGAGTATTATAGTTTTGTCCACATAACGGTTGTTTGTAAGTCCTAAAACTAAACGAGTTAGATATAGGGTTATATAAACCAAAGTGATCAGGGTGACGAGAAAAGTTCAAATCCGAATGTCTGTCTGTCCGTCCGTCTGTCCGTCCGTGCAAGCTGTAACTAGAGTAAAAATTGAGATATCTAAATGAAACTTGGAACACGTATTCCTTGGCACCATAAGAAGGTTAAGTTCGAAATCGGACCACTACCACGCCCACAAAATGGCGATAACCAAAAACACATAAAGAGCTATAACTAAGCCATAAATAAAGCTATGATAATAAAATTTGGAACATAGGATCGCATTAGGAAGGGGCACATTTTGATGTACTTTTTTTTGGAAAAGTGGGCGTGAATAGGTTTTTTGTATATATCTTGCAAACCAATAAACCTATATAAAGCAACTTTCTGAATTCGTTTCTTTTAGCCGTTTCCTTATACAGTGCAAAAATGAAAGAAATCGGATAATAACCACGCCCACCTCCCATACAAAGGTTAGGTTGAAAATGACTAAAAGTGCGTTAACTCACTAAAGAGAAACATCAGAAACACCAAATTTTACATAAAAAATGGCAGAAGGAAGCTGCACTGAGATTTCTTTACAAAATGGAAAATGGGCGTGGCGTCGCCCACTTATGGGTCAAAAACCATATCTCAAGAACAACTCGACAGATTTCAATGAAATTCGGTATATTCCTTCACTTTATAAGATATACATAAGGAACCAATGAAGATAGCGAAATAAAACTTTACACAAATACTGCATTTGAGCTGTGACATCACTTGTGGAAAAATTGTCAAAATCGGACCATGACTTTTCAAGGCCCCTGATATCAAACATGAAGAACTCAGTGCCTACGGGTAATCCAGTTTCACCGTAAATATAGGTAAATCTCTAAATAAATTGCGAGAGTATAAAATGTTCGGTTGCACCCGAACTTAGCCTATCCTTACTTGTTTTAAATGTTGTTGTTCCGTTTATAGTAAAAGCCGCTTCGCGTATTTTATTGTTTTGTCTTTCACATTAGTTACAAAAATTGTGATCGAGTAACACGTCTCTACTGCATTCTTCCTAGTTCATAATGTCAACTAAACAAGTAAGGAAGGGCTAAGATCGGGTGTAACCGAACATTTTATACTCTCGCAATTTATTTATTTAACTTTATTTATATTATATAATACACAATTTGACCCACATATTCGTCATATATATTGTATAAAGTCCATTGAAAGTTGGAAACCATAATATTAGGTTAGAAGCACCGATGTCCTCGTATTCGATATATGGGGCCTTAAAAACCTATAGTCCGATTTCGGCGATTTTTAAAATGGGGCTGCGACACTATTAACATAGTATTTGTGCAAAGTTCTGCACCGATATCTTCACTAGTACTTACTTTATATATTCTAAAGTAAACGATTCGGATTGTCTTCAAGGTTCTGGTATATAGGATGTAGGCGTGGTTGTGAAGCGATTTGGCCTATTTTCACAATATATCATTGGGATGTAAGGAAACTATTACAAACCAAGTTTCATTGAAAGCGGTCGAGTAGTTCCTGAGATATGGTTTTTGACCTATAAGTGGGCGATACCACGAATATTTTCCATTTTGTAAAAAAATCTGAGTGCAGCTTTTATCTGCCATTTCTTATGTGAAATTTAGTGTTTCTGACGTTTTTCGTTAATGAGTTAACCCACTTTTAGTAATTTTCAACCTAACTTTTGTATGGGAGGTATTATCCGATTTCAACTATTTTCATGGTGTGTACTGGGATACGTAAGGGAACTGACTGCAGAAAGTTTGGTTTATATAGCTTTATTGGTTTGCGAGTTAAATAGAAATAACCGATTTGTGGGTGGGGCCACGCCCACTTCCCCAAAAAAATTACATCCAAATATGCCCCCTCCTAGTGCGATTCCTTATTCCAAATTTTACTTTTATAACTTCATTTATGGCTTAGTTATGACACTTTATGTGTTTTTGGTTTTCGCCATTTTGTGGGCGTGGCAATGGTCCGATTCTGCCCATTTTCGAACTTGATCTTCTTATGGTGCCAAGGAATATTTGTGCCAAGTTTCGTCATGATATCTTAATTTTTACTCAAGTTACAGCTTGCACAGACGGACGGACGGACGGACAGACAGACATTCGGATTTGAACTCCACTCTTCACCCTGATCCATTTGGTATATATGACTCTATATCTAACTCTTTTAGTTTTAGGTGTTACAAACAACCGTTATGTGAACAAAACTATAATACTCTCGTAGCAACTTTTGTTGCGAGAGTATAAAAATGGAAGTAGCGTTGTCATTATGGATCGAAGACCGCAACCAAAAAAGGGTGCCCTTGAGGGGTCCAATGGTCCGGGAGAAGGCAAAGCGTCTTTACGCTCATTTTAAAGAACCTGATGGTAGTTTTAGTGGTGAATGTACAGATGGAGGAAAGCATCAGAAGGTTGGTTCAATAAATTTAAGGTGAGACAATCATTGCATAACATCAAAATCGTTGGAGAAGCAGCATCTGCAGACACTGCTGCAGCCGGACGATATCCAGAAGAATTTGCAAACCTAGTAGCTGATGGAGGATACAAACCTGAGCAAGTATTTAATGCAGACGAAACTGCATCGTTTTGGAAGAGAATGCCAAACAAAACATGCATTTCTAAAAGCGTAAAGTCTACTCCTGGATTTAAGGCAGCAAAGGATAGAGTTACACTGCTGTTATGTTCTAATACATCTGGAGATTGTGTCATTAAGCCACTGATGCTTTACAGATTGTTTAATCTTTAAAAAATAAAAACAAAGACAACCTGCAAGTGTTTTGGCGTGCTAATAAGAAAGCGTGGGTTACATGCGCTATTTTATGTGACTGGTTCCGGAATTGTTTTGTTTCAGAAGTTGAAACAAGTTAAAACAAGTAAGGATAGGCTAAGTTCGGGTGCAACCGAACATTTTATACTCTCGCAATTTATTGAAGAAATTTTATTAAGATAACATACAAATTAATCCATCAATCGTCATATATAGTATATGAGGGCTGAGATATTTCTTGAACCGATTTCATTCATTTTCATCAGCAAGGTACACTATATCCAAGACGATACGCTCACTTAATTTTGTTAAGATAGCTCACATATTAACCAATACATATATGCGGAATAAAGCTCACCGTATTTTTGAAAAACCTATAATTAGTTATATGGGAGCTAGGAGAAGATACTTTTGAAAAACCTACAATGAGGTATATGGAGATGTCATAACTCGATTTTAATAATTTTTGGAAAAGAGACACACTATTAGAAGAAAACAATTTCCTCTGAATTAAATTAAGATATCAGAGAGATTTACCCATATTTTCGGTTAAAATTTATCCTTAGGCGCTGAGTTCAACATGTTCGATACCTGGGGCATTGAAAAGTTATGATCCGTTTTCAACAATTTTTTCGCAAGTGAAGCCAGAGATGATATGCACTATTTGTGTAAAGTTTTATTCCGTTATCTTTATTGGTTCCTTATGTTTGCATTATAAAGTGAAGGAATAAGATGGAATTAAAAATTGAGTTAAAGGAAAGTAGTCGTGGTTGTAAACCGATTTCGCCCATTTTTTGTCCGTGTTATCAGGGTGTCAAGAAAATATTATATACCGAATTTCGAATCGGTCGAGTAGTTCCTGAGATATGGTTTTTGACCCATAAGTGGGCGATGCCACGCCCATTTTCCATTTTGTAAAAAAATCTGAGTACAGCTCCCTTCTGCTATTTCTCCTGCAAAATTTAGTGTTTCTGGCGTTTTTCGTTAGTTAGTTAACCCACTTTTAGTAATTTTCAACCTAACCTTTGTATGGGAGGTGGGCGTGGTTATTATCCGATTTCAACTATTTTCATGGTGTGTGGTGGGGTACATAAGAGTACCTGCAGAGAGACTGCAGAAAGTTTGGTTTATATAGCTTTATTGCTATATTTAACAAGTAAGGAAGGGCTAAGTTCGGGTGTAACCGAACATTTTATACTCCCGCAATTTATTGATGTAATCTTATAAAGACAACACAATTCGACCCATATATTCGGCATAAAGTTCAATAGAATAACGAAAATCATCATAAATAGTATATGGGGACTGAGGTAATTCCTAAACCGATTTCACTCGTTTTCACCACCAAGATACAATGTATCGAAGACTATACGCTCACTTAATTTAATAATACTTATAATTAGGTATATGGGATCTGGGGGAAGTTATGACCCGATTTTTACCATTTCAGGTACAGAGAGAAACTGTTATAAGAAAAAAATTCAGAGGGAATGAATTACATTAAAATATCTGAGGGATTTACCTATATTTTCGGAGAAAAATTAACCTTAGGCACTGAGTTCTTCATGTTCGATATCAGGGGCCTTGAAAAGTCATGATCCGATTTTGACAATTTTTCCACTAGTGATGTCACAGCTCAAATACAGTATTTGTGTAAAGTTTTATTCCGCTAGCTTCATTGGTTCCTTATGAATACATTATAAAGTGAACGAATCAGATGGAATTCAAAATTGGGTTATATGGGAAGTAGACGTAGTTGTGAACCGATTTCGCCCGTATTCCACCCTTGTCATCAGGGTGTCAAGAAAGTGTTATATACCGAATTTCATTGAAATCGGTCGAATAGTTCTTGAGATATGGTTTTTGACCCATAAGTGGGCGACGCCACGCCCATTTTCCATTTTGTAAAAAAATCTCAGTGCAGCTTTCTTCTGCCATTTCTTATGTAAAATTTGGTGTTTCTGACGTTTTTCGTTAGGGAGTTAACCCACTTTTAGTAATTTTCAACCTAACCTTTGTATGGGAGGTGGGCGTGGTTATTATCCGATTTCTTTCATTTTTGGACTGTATAAAGAAATGGCTAAGAGAAATGACTGCAGAAAGTTTGGCTTATATAGCTTTATTGGTTTGCGAGTTACATACAAAAAACCTATTTGGGGGCGGGGTCGCGCCCACTTTTCCAAAAAAATTACATCCAAATGTGCCCCTCCCTAATGGGATCCTATGTTCCAAATTTCATTTTCATAACTCTATTTATGGCTTAGTTATGACACTGTATAAGTTTTCGGTTTCCTCCATTTTGTGGGCGTGGCAGTGGACCGATTTTGCCCATTTTCGAAAGCAACCTCCTCAGGGTGCCAAGGAACATGTGTTCCAAGTTTCATTAAGATATCTTAATTTTTACTCAAGTCAAATCTACTCGTCATCCTGATCATTTATGTATATATAACCCCATATCTAACTCTTATATTTCTTGGTGACACAAACAACCGTTATGTGAACAAAACTATGATACTCTGTGCAACAGGTTGCGAGAGTATAAAAAAATTACATCCAAATATGCCCCTCCTAGTGTTATCCTTTATTCCAAATTTTACTTTTATAACTTCATTTATGGCATAGTGTTTTTGGTTTTCGCCATTTTGTGGGCGTGGCAATGGTCCGATTCTGCCCATTTTTGAACTTGATCTTCTTATGGAAGGAATATTTGTGCCAAGTTTCGTCAAGATATTACTCAAGTTACAGCTTGCACAGACGGACAGACGGACGGACGGACAGACATCCGGATATCAAATCTACTCGTCACCCTGATCACTTTGGTATATATGACTCTATATCTAACTCGTTTAGTTTTGGGTGTTACAAACAACAGTTATGTGAACAAAACTATAATACTCTCTAGCAATTTTGTTGTTGCGAGAGTATAAAAACAGAATTTAGATTTTACAGCGCTCCTAGTTTTGGACAATGCACCAGGTCATCCTCGCGAACTTGAAACTATGCATCCAAATATAAAAGTGACATTTTTACCTCCCAACACGACGGCTTTGCTTCAACCTATGGACCAAGGAATAATCCAGTACTTTAAGCTCTAATATATTAGACGAACCTTCAAAATCATATTGGATAATATGGAATGAAATCCTGATATGAATGTTGTGGAATGCTCGAAGAAATTTGTCATAGCAAAATGCATCGTAAACATAAAAGAATCAATGGAAGAACTGAAGCCACACACATTGAAGTCATGTTGGAAAAAACTGTGCCCTGCTCTGACTGTAGAAAATAACGAAGAATCTGTGCAAGCTCAAATTTTGACGGCAAACAATGCCGAAATCGCGAAAGGAATATGACGAGATGGGTTCGAACAGATAGAATCAAGTGACATTCATTAATTGTTTGAATCGCAAGATGAAGATTTGACTGAAACCGACTTGGAGGAAATGTTAAATGCACAACCTATTGAAGAAGAGTCTTCAACAAGCACTGGAAACGTGACATTCAATTTGAAAAATCTTAGTGAAGGTTTGATCCGTTTATGGAACGAAGTCTAATTTTTAAGAGACAAATTGCTAATGCGACTGCTGTGTATCAGTCTGAATTGAAGGAGGAAATTACAAAATGCTTCAAACCATTGCCTAAGCCTTAAGATAAATAATTAATATGTTCAAAAACTTCAATTAAATCATTTTTTTACATACCTATTTGTTTTTTTTTTGTCACCTAGGAACATATCCCCTATAATCCCATATAAATTACCATCCCGTATTCACGGTTTCTGTATTCGCTGCATATTTATGGAACATATACCTGCGAATAAAGAGCTTTTACTGTATTCAAAAGATAGGTGAGCTTGATTAAACTTCTATATGGTAACTGCTTTAAAACGTCAGCTGTAATCAGATCGAATCCAGCTGCTTTCTTAACTATAAGCTTTTTATTTTCACTTTTAAGTTCACATATGGTGATTGGTGGAATTGTTGCGTGATCTGATTGAATGTTACTGAGGAATGCGTTTTCACTACTCTCATTTGGACAAAAAGTTTCAGCTAGGTGTTTTGCAAATGCATTAGCTTTATCACAATTCTACACTTCTAGCCCATGTATTTGGTGCAATTTTTAATGTTGCAACTTAGCTTGTTGGACGTTTGAGATATTTGGTACTTTTCCAGAGTGTGTAATCATTTTTTTTTTTATCAGCGGATAGTTGAGATAAATATTTATGAATTGACTCATTCTTAATATGAGCGATTTCACGTTTTAATTCAGCTGTCTTGTTAAGGTTGGTTTTGGCGAATGGTGAGCGTGTTTTTTGCCATTTCCGTCGCAATTTTCTTTTCTTAGTAATGAGCATTTTTACTTCTTTAGGGTAATTTGAACCTATAGTTTTCCGCTTTATTTCCGGAGTATTATCCCAAGCTGCTTGTTGAATTTCTTTCGTGAATTTGTCAACTTCTAGCTCTAGTTGTTCTATTGTTGTGATTTGTGGACAGTTTATTTTGGTCTGAAGGATTTGTTTGAATGAAGTCCAGTCCGTATTTTTGTTGCATAGCTTCAAACTAAGATTTCTTTTAATGACTGTTTAACTTAGTGTTAGATATAGTGGGGAGTGATCAGAGCTCAGATCAAAACCACCTTCTATTTCAATAAAATTTCGAGATGCTTTTCTAGTTATAAAAAAGTCTATTACATCCGGTATTTTGCAGGTATCCGTTGGCCAGTAAGTTGGTGTTCCAGTCGAACTCCCAGCTTGCGCTGCCTGGAATAAATATCGCCCTTTAGTTGTCGTTAGGATCGATCCCCAGTAGACATGCTTCGCATTAAAGTCACCTTCCATAATAAATTTGTGTGGGTGCATATTGAAAAGTTTTTTATATTCTTCAACGACAATTTTGTAGCTCGGAGGGCAATATATTACAGTAATTGACAGGAGTTGGTTCATTGCTTTTAGTGTTATAGTTGTGGTTTGAATATTGTCTGTACTGATTTTTCTATCCGCATAATGTTTAATGCTGCTGTAACAATAACAGCAGTGCCTCCCCTGGCACAATTATTAGGGTGGATTGTGTGATAAATTTCATAGTTTTTGAAAGCAATGTAGCTGTGTCTCGTAAAATGAGTTTCAGATATTAGACATACATCTATTTTCTTCTATATACTTCAGCCTTACGCTTTTTACTAGGTTACTTCGGTTTATCATTTTTAGATGTATGGTTTTCACCGATCGATGATAGTGGATTTTCTTTTATGTTCACCTCTTGTGAAGCTTCAGCCTTACGCTTTTTACTATGCCTTTTATTTTTTTTACTCTCGAGTATTATAGTTTTGTTCACATAACGGTTGGTTGTAAGTCCTAAAACTAAACGAATTAGATATATGGTTATATATGGGTGATTCTACGATAAGAGGTTTCAATTGCATAGAGAAAACGGCCAAAGAAGAACTTTAGATTTTTTTCATGAAACCTCTATATTATGATTTTTCGATGATCAGGGTAAATACATCGGCCAGGGGAGAGACGTAAAGTTTATGGTATATTATTATTTCACTAAAAGCAAGGAATTAATTTAAAATAGTATTACAAATTAAAGGCACTCTCTTTCCTAGATGAATAAACCCTAAAATTAAAATAACAAATCAATAAATTCACTCTTTATCCTAAATAAACGAAACAAATCTATAATATAAAAATGAATCGCAAAATGTGTTGCTAAGCGCATAACTCGAGAACCGCTAAACCGATTTCGCAAATTCTTTGTTTAGAATGTTTTTGGAGGTACCGGGATGGTTCTTACGGACAGAAAAATTAGAAAAATTGCCTTAAAAAGTCTTAAATCCACAATTTTCTAATCAACTATACAAACAATTTGTGTCGTTAGTCTCGAAAAAAGTCGAGAAGGGCCAAACCGATCTGGCTAATTTTAGTTTTGAAATATTTATGGAAGGCCATGGAAAGATTAGAAAGAAAGTATATGTCGAAAAATTTTGAGGAAGATAACAAGAAGATGATTTTATTTGAATTGGCAGCAAAATTATAAAAAAACACAAAACAAAAAATAATAATATTTTGAAAGTTGTCATTGTTGCTTTGTTAAAATATTTTTATCTTTGTTCAATTGTATAAGGCCGTGTCGATAGTCCAAAACAATTTGTAACAAGTAGGGAAAGGCAACCGAACATTTTATACTCTCGCAATTTATTGATGTAATGTTATTACACACAATTTGAAATAAAGTCCTATAGAATAACGAAAATCAGCATATATAGTACATGAGGGTTGAAGTAATTCCCGAACCGATTTCACTCATTTTCAACGCCCAGTTATAATGGGAATATGGGCAACTTGGCAAGTGTTAGTAGGCAGACAAACGGCAATTCGGCCTTAAAATTACTCCTAAATTGTAAATCAACGAAACACCAGTCTGCAAAATCGCCAAAAAAAGAGCTCTAAGATTTTTCAGATATTCAAGTCGCTAGAGGTACTGCACAGGACTTTAAAAGATTTACGCGACAACGAAAATATTTTTGGTGAAGCCATGATTCTGTTGGCAGGTGATTTTCGCCAGACTATTCCTGGATCAACTGTTGCTGACGAACTAATCACATTCCTAAAATCATATAATTTGTGGCGACACATAAAGAATCGCCAATTAACAAATAACATACGAGTGTTTTTCCAACAATATCACACTGCGATAGTAGAAATATTTGCAAATGGTAGCGACGCAGTTGACACTTCGATGGATTAATATCATTTTTAACGGGTTTCTGTCACTTCATGGCCTCGAAAGAGGAGCTTATTCATCGTGTTTTTCCTGACATAAAACCATAATATAATAAACATAAATAGCTGATTAAATGACCTATATTGGTGGTAAAAAACAAGGATCTCTTTGATCTTAATGTGACAATTTAGAATTTCGTTAAAGGAGAGTTGACATAGCTACAAACCAGGATGACATATTCAATTATCCCACAGACTATTTTAAATTACTGGACTATCCCCACTCACTTGCAATTAAAAGTAGTGTGAGTTGTCATCATGCTGCGTAACATAAATCAACATCAAACTTTGCAAAAGAACAAGACTGGCTGTGAAGAAGGTAATCAATATCGTGACCAAAGCCAAGATAAAGCCAACTCTGAAATTTGGTCATTTGTTAATTTCTCCAATATACGATTAAAAAAATCAAAGTTTTACAAATTATGATGATTTACGCTTAACACAGATCTACAATAATGTCTATCAATCATTTTAAAATTTATCGGCTATAACGTTTTCGTCTTTATGCGTAAGAATTTTTTCTCTGCATTGAAAGATTTACTAATTTAATGTATACCTTAGCCACAAAAACGTGTGGCCGGGTCTGCTAGTATTAAATATAATTTCTTAAGATCTTTCAAAATCATTTCTGACTTTTTAAAGACGTAATATATCTTCTGCCCTTTCAAAAGAAGATTTGGCATGGGGAGAATCTGGCCAACCTGATCTTATTTATATATACATACATATATGTATATATAAAGGGTGATTTTTTAAGAGCTTGATAACTTTAAAAAAAAAAAAACGCATAAAATTTGCAAAATCTCATCGGTTCTTTATTTGAAACGTTAGATTGGTTCATGACATTTACTTTTTGAAGATAATTTCATTTAAATGTTGACCGCGGCTGCGTCTTAGGTGGTCCATTCGGAAAGTCCAATTTTGGGCAACTTTTTCGAGCATTTCGGCCGGAATAGCCCGAATTTCTTCGGAAATGTTGTCTTCCAAAGCTGGAATAGTTGCTGGCTTATTTCTGTAGACTTTAGACTTGACGTAGCCCCACAAAAAATAGTCTAAAGGCGTTAAATCGCATGATCTTGGTGGCCAACTTACGGGTCCATTTCTTGAGATGAATTGTTCTCCGAAGTTTTCCCTCAAAATGGCCATAGAATCGCGAGCTGTGTGGCATGTAGCGCCATCTTGTTGAAACCACATGTCAACCAAGTTCAGTTCTTCCATTTTTGGCAACAAAAAGTTTGTTAGCATCGAACGATAGCGATCGCCATTCACCGTAACGTTGCGTCCAACAGCATCTTTGAAAAAATACGGTCCAATGATTCCACCAGCGTACAAACCACACCAAACAGTGCATTTTTCGGGATGCATGGGCAGTTCTTGAACGGCTTCTGGTTGCTCTTCACCCCAAATGCGGCAATTTTGCTTATTTACGTAGCCATTCAACCAGAAATGAGCCTCATCGCTGAACAAAATTTGTCGATAAAAAATTTCGAACCGAACACTGATTTTGGTAATAAAATTCAATGATTTGCAAGCGTTGCTCGTTAGTAAGTCTATTCATGATGAAATGTCAAAGCATACTGAGCATCTTTCTCTTTGACACCATGTCTGAAATCCCACGTGATCTGTCAAATACTAATGCATGAAAATCCTAACCTCAAAAAAATCACCCGTTATTTGGCGAATGCACCGCTTATGCGATTATCTATCTTATCGAATCTATTTGAACGCGCTAGTCATCTCTCCTGTTTGCTGTTTAGCGCCTGGTTTTTCCTACGGAATGGAGGGCTTACCGTTCCTCTGCTTCCACCAGCGGGTAATTCACTAAACACTTTCCAAGCTGAAGAGCTTCCCTCATACGAACAACATGACCTAGCTAACGTAGCCTCTGTCTTTTAATTCACTAAACTACATATGCCAGTGTCGTCGTATAGCTCATCGTTCCATCATCTGCGGTATTCGCCGTTGTCAATGTTCAAAGGACCATATATCTTCCACAAAACCTTTTTATCGAAAACTCCTAGTGCCGTCTCATCGGATGTTGACATCGTACATGCTTCTGCACCATTAATCAGAACGGGATGATAAGGGACTTGTAGAGTTTGGTTTTGGTTCATCGAGAGAGGACTTTAATAGCCTTTTTAGACAGCAGCTAAATGATCAATTTACCGGCCTCTGCTCGATTTAAACGCTTATTGATATCGATTTACCATACAAAATAAAATCTCCATTTATTTTAAATTGAATTTAAATCGACTTGAAAATCAAAAGCAACTCTGCTACGAAGACCTACGATATACGTTCTTTGTCTGTGACAGAATTTCTTTGGCAGAATTTTTTGATAAAATAGCATTAATACTACTAGGCCGCAGATGGCGCTGCTGAAAAATAATAATCAGCTGATGAAATTACCAACTTCTTATGAAAAGCAAAAACAAAAATGTATAACAGCTGATATAATAATAGATAACAATAGAGTAACCGGCAGTATAAACGGCAAAAATGGGTTTCTCGATTTAAATTTAAATTGATCAATTTATTTGGCTGTCTAAAAACGCTATAACATTTAAATGTCCACTCAGTCCAAACTAGCATCCGTTGGTAAGAGCGATTTTGCGTTGGATTCAGAAGTTCATGAAAGAAAGTATCAAGACTCAAGCATCTCACGACTTCCGGTCCGGGTGTCATGATGAATAGTATCTGCCCTGATCACTAACTTTCTCCCCTGGCAGTTATTTTGCAAGGGGAAATACGGCAGGGAATAGACGTTTTCATGAAAAATTTAATTCTTTTAATTGACTGCATTAAATTTTGGGTTAATTATTTATTCCACTTTAATTATCACAGTATTAGTAGCTTAGGACAATAAAGGCAAATAAATTAAATTAATAGTATACGTTATATGAATTGCCAGGGGAGAGACAAAATCAGTTTTCGAATCCAGTACACCGCACGACCGGGGCGCAATAACTAAAAAACTACAGCGTTTAAACGGATTTCGCGATTTGTATTGCTAACTTCAGGCTGAAATGACTTTTTTCAATGCGATCGTCTTTGAATTTATGTCGTACAAGCGGAACAAAATTTGGCAGGGTAGATACATAAAAAAATCGGGACAAAAGTAAATTTTAACAAGTAAGGAAGGGCTAAGTTCGGGTGTAACCGAACATTTTATACTCTCGCAATTTATTTATTTAACTTAATTAATATTATATAATACACAATTTGACCCACATATTCGTCATATATATTGTATAAAGTCCATTGAAAGTTGGAAACCATAATATTAGGTTAGAAACACCGAGGTCCACGTGTTCGATGTATGGGGCCTTAAAAACATATGGTCCGATTTCGGCGATTTTTAGAATGGGTCTGCCACACTATAAACATAGTATTTGCATTATTTGTTTTTTTTTTCAATATAAATTTATTTACTGAGTCTGCTCTTTAAAGCCTAACAATAAGTTATAAAATCTTAAAACTAATTAAAACTAGACAAGCTCAACCAGGTGATGGAGTTGTTTTGGTGAAACGTTGCTCTTTAGTATGCAGGCATATCACTTCTTTTTAGACGTGATTGATAACAGGATTGTACTAAAGCACTAGCCAATGGGTTTGGGTGATCACGGAGTTAAGATATATATTTCAATCTGCTGTCCTCTACTTCTTTCTTTACCATAGGGATTCCAAGATCTTTATGGATATTATCATTGCGCATGTACCATGGTGAGCACGTGATTGTTCTAAGCATTTTCGATTGGATCCTTTGTATTATATCGATATTAGTTGCACAAGTCGTACCCCACAGTTAAATGCCGTACATCCAAATCGGCTTTATGACCACATTGTATAAAAGCACTTTGTTGTCTAGGCTAAGTTTAGAGTTTTTATTTATCCCTTTCAGACCGTGATGCATCAATTGTGCGGTCATATTTCAATGTCAAGATCTCTATTATTTAGGCACTTATGTTAAAAAGGCCGATATGCATGGATTGTGCTGATTATCGTGTACCTTTTCTTTTTGCACTGTTTCGCTATTCGGTTTACCGTTATCCACGTGGTGATGAAATTCTAAAGTCGTATTTCGAATTTTTCAAAGAGAGCTGCGGCAGT
This sequence comes from Zeugodacus cucurbitae, assembly GCF_028554725.1. Taxonomy (NCBI): domain Eukaryota; kingdom Metazoa; phylum Arthropoda; class Insecta; order Diptera; family Tephritidae; genus Zeugodacus; species Zeugodacus cucurbitae. The sequence goes on from NC_071668.1 coordinate 39,525,659, forward strand.
ATTTTGTATTTAATATTATTAAAATATTATTAGTGAAAAAATAGTGAAGAGTGCATGTTATAACTAAAAAAATAGTAAGTTCTAATATTTAAAATGAATGGGAGTGATTCAATGCAAAGTAAGTATGTTTTAGCCGTACTTTTCAACAAGTGCATCAATTTAAATTTGCAGCTCTTATCTTCATGCTAGTTATTTTACTAGATATATGTTTTCTCCACATGGTTCAAGCAGCTCACGACTTCCGGTTTTAGACCAAGTATCCTCTGGGTAGCCAACAGACATCCGTTTGAAGGCGAAGCCCGCTTATGAAAACCAATGAAAAATCTACGAAAGCCTCGGTTGACACACCCCCCTTTTGATGACGACCCCTGCAAACGTTTTAAGGATTATGCTATAAAGGCATGCACCTGGAATGTCCGGACTCTTAATTGGGAAGGTGCCTCTGCCCAGCTGGTTGATGTCCTCATACGACTCAAGGCTGACATCACCGCCATCCAAGAAGTGCGATGGACGGGACAAGGACGGAAGAAGGTGGGTCCTTCTGACATCTACTACAGCGGCCATATAAAGGAGCGCAAATTTGGTGTTGGATTTGTGGTGGGAGAGAGACTCCATCGCAGAGTCCTGGCATTCACCCCGGTGGATGAACATCAAAGCGAGGTTCTTCAACATATCGCTGATTTGCGCCCACGCCCCAACGGAAGAGAAGGACGATGTGACCAAAAATGCTTTCTATGAGCGCCTAGAACGCTCCTATGAGCGCCACCCGCTCACCCCGCCACGATGTAAAAGTCGTGCTTGGCGATTTTAACGCCAGGGTGGGTAAAGAAGGTGGCTTTGGCACAACAGTCGGAAAATTCAGCCTCCATGACGAAACATTGCCAAACGGCCTGAGGCTGATCGACTTCGCTGGGGCCCGAAATATGGTCGTCTGTAGTACCATATTCCAGCATAAGAAAATACATCAAGCTACTTGGCTGTCTCCTGATCGAAACACGCGGAACCAAATCGATCACGTTGTGATAGACGGAAGACATGTCTCCTGTGTTTTAGACGTGCGTACGCTCCGAGAACCAAATATAGACTCGGACCATTATCTGGTCGCAGCGAAGATACGCACCCGCCTCTGTGCAGCAAAGAATGCCCGTCAACAAACACAAGGAAGGTTCGACGTCGAAAACCTGCAATCGCAACAGACAGCCACGAAATACTCTACTCGACTTGCACTCCTGCTCTCTGAGAGCACTCATCAGCATCTCGGTATAAGGGAACTGTGGAACGGCATCTCAAACTCACTGCGTACCGCTGCAGCCGAAACAATTGGTTATCGGCAACGACAAAAAACAAGCTGGTACGATGAGGAGTGCCGTCTCGCAGCGGAGAGAAAACAGACTGCCTACCTCGCAACGTTGCAAACGACCACAACACGTGCGGGATGGGATAGATACCGAGAGCTGAAGAGCGAAGCGAGACGCATCTGCAGACAAAAAAAGAAAGAGGCCGAAATGCGTGAGTACGAAGAGCTTGAGAAGCTGGCAGACAGAGGGAATGCTCGAACATTTTATGAAAAAATGAAGCGACTTAACGAAGGTTTCAAGAGCGGAGCATCCTCATGTAGAGACCAAGGTGGTAATCTGGTAACCGATGTCCAGGGCATACTGGGATTATGGAGGGAACACTTCTCCGACCTGCTGAATGGCAGTGAGAGTACAACACCAGGAGATGGCGAACCCGATCCCCCAATCGATGACGATGGAACAGATGTTCCATTACCCGACCATGAAGAAATTCGAATAGCAATTACCGCTTGAAGAACAACAAAGCAGCGGGGGCCGATAGATTACCGGCATAAGTATTCAAATACGGCGGCGAAGAACTGATAAGGTGCATGCATCAGCTTGTTTGCAGAATATGATCGGAAGAAAGCATGCCTGACGATTGGAATCTCAGTGTGCTCTGCCCAATCCATAAAAAGGGAGATCCCACAATCTGCGCCAATTACCGTGGCATCAGCCTCCTAAATATCGCCTATAAGGTTCTATCGAGCGTACTGTGTGAAAGACTAAAGCCCACCGTCAACAAACTGATTGGACCTTATCAGTGTGGCTTTAGGCCTGGAAAATCGACAACTGACCAGATATTCACCATGCGCCAAATTTTGGAGAAGACCCGTGAAAATAGGATCGACACACACCACCTTTTTGTCGATTTTAAAGCTGCTTTCGACAGCACGAAAAGGAGCTGCCTTTACGCCGCGAAGTCTGAATTTGGTATCCCCGCAAAACTAATATGGCTGTGTAAATTGACGTTGAGCAACACCAAAAGCTCCGTTATGATTGGGAAGGACCTCTCCGAGCCGTTCGATACCAAACGACGTTTCAGACAAGGTGACTCACTATCGTGCGACTTCTTTAACCTGATGCTGGAAAAAATTATGAGAGCTGCAGAGCTAAACCGAGAAGGTATAATCTTCTACAAGAGTGTACAGCTCCTGGCGTACGCCGATGATATTGATATCATCGAAAGCAACAACCGCGCCGTTTGTTCTGCTTTTTCCCGCATGGATAAGGAGGCGAAGCGAATGGGTCTGGTGGTGAATGAGGACAAGACGAAATATCTCGTGTCTTCAAGCAAACAGTCGGCGCATTCGCGTCTTGGCTCCCACGTCACTGTTGACAGTCATAACTTCGAGGTCGTAGATAATTTCGTATACCTGGAAACCAGCATCAACAACACGAACAATGTCAGCCTCGAAATCCAGCGCAGAATAACTCTTGCCAACAGGTGCTACTTTGGACTGAGTAGGCAATTGAACAGTAAAGTCCTCTCTCGGCGAACCAAAATCAAACTCTACAAGTCGCTTATCATTCCCGTCCTGCTTTACAGTGCAGAAGCCTGGACGATGTCAACATCAGATGAGACGACACTAGGAGTTTTCGAGAGGAAAATTTTGCGCAAGATTTATGGTCCTCAGAACATTGGCAACGGCAAATACCGCAGACGATGGAACGATGAGCTGTACGAGTTATACGACGACATTGACATAGTTCAGCGAATAAAAAGACAGCGGCTACGCTGGCTAGGTCATGTTGTCCGAATGGACGAAAACACTCCAGCCCTGAAAGTGTTCGATTCAGTACCCGCCGGAGGAAGCCGAGGAAGGGGAAGGCCTCCACTCCGTTGGAGGGACCAAGTGGAGAGCGACCTGGTTACACATGGGATCTTCAACTGGCGCCGAACTGCGAAGGAGAGAGAGAGGTGGCGCACTATCGTCGATTCGGTTATAACCGGCTAAACGGTTGCAACGCCAATCACAAACATTAAATAATATTACAATTTACTGCATAATCAAAACATTTTTTTCTGGAATTCCTTACAAAGTCTAAAAAAGTCTCTCCCCTGGCTTGTCCCGTTGGTACTTTTTATTTAACTTTAGGACAATACATATATTTTTTGTATGAGATGCTAAACTAAAACTAAGTTCAATCGGAAGTAAAATAATTAAAATTAAGTATTGTTAAATAAAAAACAAAATTATTTTGTTTAATAATTCCTTGGGACCGTGAGAGGGTTGCTTTCGAAAATGCGCAAAATCGGACCACTGTCACGCCCACAAAATGGCGAAACAGAAAACACAAAAAGTGTCATAACTGAGCCATAAATAAAGTTATAAAAGTAAAATTTGGAACAGAGGATCGCACTAGGAAGGGGCATGTTTGGATGTAATTTTTTTGGAAAGTGGGCGTGGCCCCGCCCCCAAATCGGTTATTTGTATATATCTCGCAAACCAATAAAGCTATATAAACCAAACTTTCTGCAGTCAGTTCTCTTACGTACCCGACTACACACCATGAAATTAGTTGAAATCGGATAATAACCACGCCCACCTCCCATACAAAGGTTAGGTTGAAAATTACTAAAAGTGAGTTAACTCATTAACGAAAAACGCCAGAAACACTAAATTTCACATAAGAAATGGCAGATAGAAGCTGCACTCAGATTTTTTTACAAAATGGAAAATGGGCGTGGCATCGTCCACTTATGGGTCAAAAACCATATCTCAGGAACTACTCGACCGATTTCAATGAAACTTGGTTTGTAATACATCCCAATGATATGTTGTGAAAATAGGCCAAATCGCTTCACAACCACGCCTACTTCCTATATACCAGAACTTTGAAGACTATCTGAATCGTTAACTTTACAATATATAAAGTAAGCACTAGTGAAGATATCGATGCATAACTTTGCAAATCACCGTTTCACCGTGTCAGTCACCGTGGCTTTCAAACTATACGGACGTGTTCTTGATGCGCTCTGTGAAAACTTTCGGAATAACAAAAAACAATATAAACAAATAACTAAAAAAGTGCATTAAAGCAAGTGTTAGGCAATAACGCCGAACGGGATAAACAAAACATAAAAAATCATAATAATAAAACAGTGTACAATTAAGTAAAACAAAAAAATAATAACAGTTATACGTGAGACGAAAACAATTTCTCAAAAATATGAGCGCAGCGCAGCCTGACCAACAAAGCCTTAGGCATTCTCTGAATGCATCACAGCGACCAACTGAGCCTAAGCAGAGCTTACAAACAACAAAGTCAGCAGAGAACGGCAGTCAACAAGGGCCAGCAACAAACAAGAATACACCAACAAATTCGCAGGTACCAGCAAATGAGCAGACAGCGAAGAAAAACATAGCGCAAGGTGAGAATGTACCAATAAAAAAAGGTTTATCTGTGCAGATTGGTATTGACCGCTACATCAATGTAAAAAGCAAGTTAAGTCCTTCAAAGTTAGCGGTCAATCCCAAAAAATTTCAAGTCGACAAGCCAATCAAAAACAAACCTGAGGTATTAAATGGCAACAGATTTGCCTTATTAAGCAAAGGTTCGGACGACGATGCGAAGGGTACCACCACAGTCGCGAATGCTAAACCACCGCCAATATATTTGCGGGAACGTAGCTCAAATGCACTTGTTGCTAAATTGAGTGAAATTGTAGGTACTAATAATTTTCATATAGTGCCTTTGAAAAAAGGCAATATAGATGAAACTAAAATACAGTCGTACACTGAGAAAAGTTTCATGGACATAGTTAAATATTTGTCAAACAAAAAATAAGAACTATTATTCTTATCAACTGAAGAGTTCTAAAGGCCTAGTCATTGTAATTAAAGGTATAGAGTCTTGCGTAGATTCTAGCGAAGTCAAAGAAGCTCTTGAGGAATGTGGCTTTGAAATTAAAACTGTTGTAAATATCTTCAACAGAAACAAAGTACCACAACCCATGTTTAGAATTGAACTGATGGCGAATTCTAACCAGTTTAGAAAGAACGAAGTGCATCCAATATACAATTTAAAAGATTTGCTGCACAGTAGAGTAACCTTTGAAGAACCACACAAAAGAAATGGTCCGGTACAATGCACCAATTGCCAAGAATATGGGCATACCAAATCCTATTGCACTCTGCGCAGTGTTTGTGTGGTATGTGGAGATTTACATTTCACCTCCAAATGCACCATTAAGAAAGAGAATTTAAATAAAAAATGCAGCAATTGTGGAGGAAATCACACTGCCAACTACAGGGGTTGTCCTATTTATAAAAATTTAAAATTGAAGCTGTCACAGGGAATTCAAGCACGTCGTAACCAAATGTTACATACTCCCCGTAATGACATTATAGATATCACAGACCATATTCCAAAACCTAGTAATATTAAAAATAATACTGAACAAGGGAGATATTTGAAAAGGTGTTACTATCAAAGATGTCTCCTTTCCTCCACGAAAATAATGTAATACCAGCGCATCAATTCGGGTTTCGTTCAAAACATAGCACGATAGAGCAAGTAAATAGAATAACTAACGAAATAAGAAAAGCATTTGAGCACAGAGAGTACTGTTCAGCTATATTTCTAGATGTTGCTCAGGCATTTGATAAGGTGTGGCATGAAGGGCTTTTATATAAGATTAAAATATTCTACCTTTAGAATTGTATAAAATATTGGAGTCTTATTTAAATAATAGACAATTTATGGATAAAGTAGGAGACTTCATATCCGATGAACGACAAATAAGGGCTGGTGTACCGTAACAAATGCCACATTATAGCATCAAGAATATTAGCGGAGCACTTAAGATCTGTCGAAGAATGGCTAGCCAACTGGCGTATAAATGTGAATGAACAAAAGTGTAAGCACGTTACATTTTCTCTAAGACCAAAAACGTGCCCGGCAGTAAAAATGAACAATATTTTGGTGCCCCAAGCGAATGAAGGTACCTATCTTGGTATTCACCTAGATAGAAGGCTTACGTGGAGAAAACATATGTGATTGGCGTTGCAACCGTTTAGCCGGTTATAGCCGAATCGACGATAGTGCGCCACCTCTCTCTCTCCTTTGCAGTTCGGCGCCAGTTGGAAATCCCAAGTGTAACCAGGTCGCTCTCCACCTGGTCCCTCCAACGGAGTGGAGGCTTTCCCCTTCCTCGGCTTCCTCCGGCGGGTACTGAATCAAACACTTTCAGGGCTGGAGTGTTTTCGTCCATTCGGACAACATGACCTAGCCAGCGTAGCCGCTGTCTTTTTATTCGCTGAACTATGTCAATGTCGTCGTATAACTCGTACAGCTCATCGTTCCATCGTCTGCGGTATTTGCCGTTGCCAATGTTCTGAGGACCATAAATCTTGCGCAAAATTTTCCTCTCGAAAACTCCTAGTGTCGTCTCATCTGATGTTGACATCGTCCAGGCTTCTGCACTGTAAAGCAGGACGGGAATGATAAGCGACTTGTAGAGTTTGATTTTGGTTCGCCGAGAGAGGACTTTACTGTTCAATTGCCTACTCAGTCCAAAGTAGCACCTGTTGGCAAGAGTTATTCTGCGCTGGATTTCGAGGCTGACATTGTTCGTGTTGTTGATGCTGGTTTCCAGGTATACGAAATTATCTACGACCTCGAAGTTATGACTGTCAACAGTGACGTGGGAGCCAAGACGCGAATGCGCCGACTGTTTGCTTGAAGACACGAGATATTTCGTCTTGTCCTCATTCACCACCAGACCCATTCGCTTCGCCTCCTTATCCATGCGGGAAAAAGCAGAACAAACGGCGCGGTTGTTGCTTTCGATGATATCAATATCATCGGCGTACGTCAGGAGCTGTACACTCTTGTAGAAGATTATACCTTCTCGGTTCAGCTCTGCAGCTCTCATAATTTTTTCCAGCATCAGGTTAAAGAAGTCGCACGATAGTGAGTCACCTTGTCTGAAACCTCGTTTGGTATCGAACGGCTCGGAGAGGTCCTTCCCAATCATAACGGAGCTTTTGGTGTTGCTCAACGTCAATTTACACATCCATATTAGTTTTGCGGGGATACCAAATTCAGACTTCGCGGCGTAAAGGCAGCTCCTTTTCGTGCTGTCGAAAGCAGTTTTAAAATCGACAAAAAGGTGGTGTGTGTCGATCCTATTTTCACGGGTCTTCTCCAAAATTTGGCGCATGGTGAATATCTGGTCAGTTGTCGATTTTCCAGGCCTAAAGCCACACTGATAAGGTCCAATCAGTTTGTTGACGGTGGGCTTTAGTCTTTCACACAGTACGCTCGATAGAACCTTATAGGCGATATTTAGGAGGCTGATGCCACGGTAATTGGCGCAGATTGTGGGATCTCCCTTTTTATGGATTGGGCAGAGCACACTGAGATTCCAATCGTCAGGCATGCTTTCTTCCGATCATATTCTGCAAACAAGCTGATGCATGCACCTTATCAGTTCTTCGCCGCCGTATTTGAATACTTATGCCGGTAATCTATCGGCCCCCGCTGCTTTGTTGTTCTTCAAGCGGTAATTGCTATTCGAATTTCTTCATGGTCGGGTAATGGAACATCTGTTCCATCGTCATCGATTGGGGGATCGGGTTCGCCATCTCCTGGTGTTGTACTCTCACTGCCATTCAGCAGGTCGGAGAAGTGTTCCCTCCATAATCCCAGTATGCCCTGGACATCGGTAACCAGATTACCACCTTGGTCTCTACATCCTCATGTAGCGAGGTAGGCAGTCTGTTTTCTCTCCGCTGCGAGACGGCACTCCTCATCGTACCAGCTTGTTTTTTGTCGTTGCCGATAACCAATTGTTTCGGCTGCAGCGGTACACAGTGAGTTTGAGATGCCGTTCCACAGTTCCCTTATACCGAGATGCTGATGAGTGCTCTCAGAGAGCAGGAGTGCTAGTCGAGTAGAGTATTTCGTGGCTGTCTGTTGCGATTGCAGCTTTTCGACATGGAACCTTCCTTGTGTTTGTTGACGGGCATTCTTTGCTGCACAGAGGCGGGTGCGTATCTTAGCTGCGACCAGATAATGGTCCGAGTCTATATTTGGTCCTCGGAGCGTCCGCACGTCTAAAACACAGGAGACATGTCTTCCGTCTATCACAACGTGATCGATTTGGTTCCGCGTGTTTCGATCAGGAGACAGCCAAGTAGCTTGATGTATTTTCTTATGCTGGAATCTGGTACTACAGACGACCATATTTCGGGCCCCAGCGAAGTCGATCAGCCTTAGGCCGTTTGGCGATGTTTCGTCATGAAGGCTGAATTTTCCGGCTGTTGTACATCGTGGCGGGGGCAGCGCTCATAGGTGCGTTCTAGGCGCTCATAGAAAGCATCTTTGGTCACATCGTCCTTCTCTTCCGTTGGGGCGTAGGCGCAAATCAGCGATATGTTGAAGAACCTCGCTTTGATGCGGATTGTGGCAAGCCGTTCATCCACCGGGGTGAATGCCAGGACTCGGCGACGGAGTGTCTCTCCCACCACAAATCCAACACCAACTTTGCGTTCCTTTATATGGCCGCTGTAGTAGATGTCACAAGGACCCACCTTCTTCCGTCCTTGTCCCGTCCATCGCACTTCTTGGATGGCGGTGATGTCAGCCTTGAGTCGTATGAGGACATCAACCAGCTGGGCAGAGGCACCTTCCCAATTAAGGGTCCGGACATTCCAGGTGCATGCCCTCAAATCATGATCCTTAGATCGTTTGCAGGGGTCGTCATCAAAAGGGGGGTGTCTCATCCGAGGCTTTCGTCGATTTTTCATTGGTACTTCGTTTTTATGTGGTGGGTCCCAAGCCCTACGCACAAGCGCATAAGCGGGCTTCGCCTTCTCACTTTAGCTCGCCTTCAAACGGATGTCTGTTGGCTACCCAGAGGATACTTGGTCTAAAACCGGAAGTCGTGAGCTGCTTGAACCATGTGGAGAAGAATCGTTTCTGGTCACTCCCAAGTGAATGACAATCAAAATCTTTCCTCACTTGCGTGAACTTCTACACATGATCCCATCCTCCTCCCATATTATTTAATACACTACATTAATATGATGTGATTCATTTAAAAAAATAGCAACGTAAAGGACAAAAACAATACTTTATGCTGATTGCCGCACAAATTACCTCTTATCGTAGAATCACCCATATATCAAAATGATCAGGGTGGCGAATAAAGATGTCACTAAGCCATAAATTAAGCTATTGAATATGGTATTTTAAAATTTGGTATGAAGGATCGCACTATGAAGGGTCATATGTGGATGTAATTTTGTTGGGGAAGTGGGCGCCCCTAAAAAGTTTTTTGTACACATCTCGTAAACTGTTAAAGCTATATCAGGGACACTTTCTAGAGTCGTTTCTTTTAGTTTCTACCTTATACCTTCCAAAAATGGAGGAAATCGGATTATAACCACGCCCACCTCCCATACAAAGGCTATGTAGAAAACAAGTAAAAATGCTTAAATTCAGTAAGGAAAACTACCAAAAAACTTAAATTTCATTATAAAGATGTACCATCTGCACTCAAAATGGTAAACAAAATTTTAAATGGGCGTGGTCCCACCCACTTATAGGTCAAAAACCATATATCCGAAACTACTCAACAAATTTCAATGATATTCGGTTCATAATATCTTCCTAACTTCCCAATGATATGTTATGAAAATAGCCCTAATCGGTTCACAATCACGCCTTCTTTCCATATATCAGAACTTGGAAGTCGATCTGAATTGTTTACTTTACAATATATAAACACTACACTAGTGAAGAACAGAACATCGGAACAGAATTTTGCAAAAATACTGCATTTTAAGAGTAGTAGAGTCGTCCTTCCAAAAATCCTCGAAATCGGTCAATAAGTTTTCTAGACCCTATATACGCTACTATGGACTAAGTAGGCAATTGAAAAGTAAAGTCCTCTCTCGACGAACAAAAACCAAACTCATCATTCCTGTCCTTCTTTACGGTGCAGAAGCGTGGACGATGTCAACATCCGATGAGACGGCACTAGGAGTTTTCGAGAGAAAGGTTTTGCGGAAGATTTACGGTCCCTTAAACATTGGCAACGGCGAATACCGCAGAAGATGGAATGATGAGCTGTATGTGTTGTTCGACGACATAGACATGGTCCAGCGAATAAAAAGACAGCGGCTACGCTGGCTGGGTCATGTTGTTCGAATGGATGAAAGTGCTCCAGCTCTGAAAGTATTCGATGCAGTACCCGCGTTTGGAAGCCGAGGAAGAGGGAGACCTCCACTCCGATGGAAGGACCAGGTGGAGAGGGACCTGGCCTCGCTTCATATAACCAATTGGCGCCAAACTGCCAGAAGGAGGGATACGTGGCGCGCTGTTGTGGACTCGGCTATAACCGCGTAAGCGGTGTCTACGCCAGTCAAGAAGAAGAAGATATATCGAATATGAGGACCTCAGAGTTTCTAAAACATTTTTTTACCGAAAATATAGGTAAGTCTCTCATATATTTTGAAGAAATTTTGAGGGAATATGTTTCTTCTAATAATATGTCTCTGTGCCTAAAATGTGTGAAATCAGGTCATAACTTCACCTAACTTCCATATATGTACCTAATATTATGGTTTCCAACATGGACTTTATGTGGGTCAAATAGTTTGTTATATAAATAAAATTAAATAAATAAATTGCTAGAGTATAAAATGTTCGGTGGCACCCGAACTTAGCCCTTCCTTGCTTGTTTTGAACAATATATCTTGAAATTGATTTCATTTTTATTTTCTGTGAACAATTAAATTTTGTTCCTAAGTCTTTGTATGTTATTTTGTCTTTATTTTTTGTTGGTACGAGAGTATTATAGTTTTGTTCACATAACGGTTGTTTGTAAGTCATAAAACTAAACGGTTATATATATCAAAATGATCAGGGGGACAAGAAAAATGTCTGTCTGTCCGTCCGTCCGTGCATCGGATAACTGGAGTAAAAATTGAGATATCTTGAAACTTGGGACCGTGAGACGGTTGCTTTCGAAGATGGTCATAATCGGACCACTGCCACATCCACAAAACGTCGAAATCGGAAAACACATGAAGTGTCATAACTAAGCCATAAATAAAGTAATAAAAGTAAAATTTGGTACAAAGGATGGTCCTAGTGAGGGCCATATTTTGATGTAATTTTTTTGGGGAAGTGGCCGTGGCCCTACCCACAAATCGGTTTTTTGTATATATCTCGTAAACCAATAAAGCTATATAAACCAAACTTTCCGCAGTCGGTTGCCTTACGTACCCCACCACACACACAATAGTTGAAATCGAATAATAACCACGGCCACCTCCCATACAAAGGTCAGGTTGAAAATTACTAAAAGTGCGTTAATTCTCTAACGAAAAACGTCAGAAACACAAAATTTTACAGAAGAAATGGCAGAAAGAAGCTGCACTCATATTTTTAATAAAATGGAAAATGGGCGTCAAAAACCATATCTCAAGAACTACTCAACAAATTTCAATGAAACTCGGTATATGATATTTCCTTCACACCTAGTAATGTTCGATAATAAAAGTGAGTCAAATGTAAAACAATTATACACAGGCTTTTCTTTGCTGCAACCGTGAACTGCATCTTTAATAAGAAAGAAAATAAGTAAATACCGGATTTAGTGTAAATAAAAAGGAATGTGTAAATAAATAGGAAAATAACTTACATTTCCCTGTCGCACAACTGTAATTGTATAAGTACGTATGTTGAAGAATACTTCCAAAACTTTGAGGTTGCATGATTCCTAGTCGGTTTGCGTGTGTATGTATTAGAGCTCTTGGAATTCGACTAATCGACTAACCGAATTAACCGAATAGGGCATTATTCGAATAATAATATTCGGTTTGCACTATTCGGATAGTCGTCAGTCATCGATTTTCCAATTTTCATTTATTCGAATAGTGACAGTATAACTATTCGAATAACCGCAGTTGAACGACTATTCGAATAGTCGTAACATTGCGATTAATCGAATAGTACTAACCGGTGAATATTCGTACGAACGGTTACAAACCGGATATTCGAATAATCGGTTTTCAGGTTAATCGAATAAATTTAAGAGCCCTAGTATGTATGTATATCAAATCATTGTTTATTTCCTTATTACTTTCACTTAAAGATCACATGTTTTTTATACTCTCGCAATAAAGTTGCTAAAAGAGTTTTATGGTTTTGTTCACATAACGGTTGTTTGTAACACCCAAAACTAACCGAGTTAGATATAGGGTTATTTATACCAAAGTGATCAGGGTGAAGAGTGGAGTTCAAATCCAGATGTCTGTCTGTCCGTCTGTGCAAGCTGTAACTTGAGTAAAAATTAGAATATCTTGATGAAACTTGGCACCATAGGAAGGTTGCTTTCGAAGATGGGCAAAATCGGACCACTGCCACGCCCACAAAATGGCGGAAACCGAAAACACATAAAGTGCCATAACTAAGTCATAAATAAAGCTATGGAAATAAAATTTGGTACAAAGGATCGCACTATGAAGGAGCATATTTGGATGTAATTTTTTTGGAGAAGTGGGCGTGGGCCCGCCCTCAAATAGGTTTTTTGTATATATCTCGCAAACCAATAAAGCTATATAAACCAAACTTTTTTTAATACAGTCAAAAAAAAAAAGAAATCGGATAATAAACACCCCCACCTCCCATACAAAGGTTAGGTCGAAAATTACTAAAAGTGGGTTATCTCACTAACGAAAAACGTCAGAAACACTAAATTTCACATAAGAAATGGCAGATGGAAGCTGCACTCAGGTTTTTTTACAAAATGGAAAATGGGCGTGGCATCGCCAACTTATGGGTCAAAAACCATATCTCAGGAACTACTCGACCGATTTCAATGAAACTTGGTTTGTAATAGTTTCCTTATCTCCCAATAATATGTTGTGAAAATTGGCCAAATCGCTTCACAACCACGCCTACTTCCTATATACCAGAACTTTGAAGTCGATCCGAATCGTTTACTTTACAATATAAAAAGTAAGCACTAGTGAAGATATCGCTGCTGAACTTTGCACAAATAATACGTTTATAGTGTGGCAGCCCCATTCTAAAAATCGCCGAAATCGGTTGTCAAGGCCCCATATATCGAATATGAGGACCTCGGTGCTCCTAACCTAATATTAGGGTTTCCAACTTTCAATGGACTTTTTACAATATATATGACGAATATGTGGGTCAAATTGTGTATTATATAATATTAATTAAGTTAAATAAATAAATAACGAGAATATGAAATGCTCGGTTACACCCGAACTTAGCCCTTCCTTACTTGTTTTTCTCTACTGTTTTAATAAGATATTTGCATACATATGTACATTAGGGTGGCCCTTAGTTGTATGGAGGATAAAAAAAGTTTCTGGATTCTCGATCGCACCCCCTAGAAATATGCGAATAGCCCAAAAACTAGTATATACAAAATTTGGGGCAATCAAAAAAGGTTTAGAGGTTGCGCAAGGAGCTTGAAATCCTGAAAAAAATAATAATTTTTGCCATTTTTATGTCTCAGACTTCCATATTTCAAAGTCACACTATCCCTTACGGGATAAACTTTGGCATTTTTTTTTATTTCATATGAAGTTCTGTTTCTTTAGAAAAAAATAAGCTACCAACGAACAAAATCCATGGATAAATAGGAAAGTTATACATGATCAAATAAATATATCCAAGTCACTCAAAGTCAATGTATACGTATATGCGTATGTAGTGTGTAAAGTAGGAGTGGGATTGTTTTCGAATATCATTAGAATAAACAAATAACTAATAATAATAATAAAATAATACTTTTAGAACAGTAATACTCAAATACTGTTGTAGTAGGTAGTTTGCATCGAAAGCAAGAGGTGTCAGGTGCGAAATCCCTGTAGTCATGTTAATTTGCCTAACATGTGTGTAGGTATACAGGCAGATTTTCGAAGGGTAATTAGTTGCGGAAAATTTCTAATGCAAATAAATTTAATTGATTGCAGTAAGATTGCTCAACTGGTCAGTGAGATATACATGATTAAGTGAAGACACTTTTTTTTGGTCAAATAACGGTAAATTGCAAATATCTCAAAAACGTATCCATAGAAAAAAAAAAAAATTCGATTTTCGAAATCAGCGAGCCATTTCACATACAAAATGGATAGTGGCATCCGTGTAACAAAAAAAAAATTCAAATTTATGGTCCAGTGTTATTTGAGATGCTTTGACATTGCATTAAGTGATGAAATGCCAGAGCATTGGATCTCCAATTATTATCAAAACAAATAACGGAATCTTGAATTTTGCTTACTTATCAATATTCTTACTTTTATTATGCCTTCTTGTGAGGGCTACAAATATTGTTTGGATAAGAATGGATTATTCCATTCTGAACGGAAAAAGTGCAGCGAATTCTTAGATAAACAAAAACATTAATAAAGATTTTAATTTATGTGCTTGCATAGTTACAAAGTGTAAAGATTCAATTATGTTTATAGTTATTGTAAAGTTGCTGTGTGGAGTCTGTCGTTAACTTGTATACTATACGCGCTCTTTGCATGGGCATTCGTTCGTGCTCTCGCGACAGACGAGATTACATATCTATATTTATACCAGTGGTCGGCACGAGAGGAATTGTGACTGTATAGGTGAGCACGAACAGTCACAGTGAGTGAGAACTCTGTAGCCTAACACTTTAAGAATGTTTTTAATTTTTCATAAAACATGAAGTTTTGAGCTCATTTTACATTATTTATATTATTTAAACAAATATATTAGAACACAAAGGCGTTAACTTTTCTGTCCTTAAATAGCTAAAAACCATAAATGTAATACATAACATGAAACGACATTCATAAAAGTAGGCATTTCGCGCAGGGCACTTGTGCAAAGTGCCATAGCCATGCGCGATGTTTACTCGTTGCTGGTTCGACAACGACTGAATGATAGAGCGTAAGCGTACGTGTGACTTGAGTCGGCACAATTGTGGTTTGGAGTGCCGACCACTGATTTATACTCAGAGTGTATAGGTATGCGAGAGCTCTGCATACTATACGCAGTCTTTGCATGGCATTCGTTCTTGCCCTCGCGACAGATGAAATTGAGAGTTTTTTATAATTATTTTATAAATGAATATTAAACGGAAAATTTATTTATTTAAATATTTCATTTGTCTTGTGTTGCTGCTATGGTATTGTGTTAAAAAAAAAAAAAAACAAATCTAAAGTGTTAATAGAATTAATAAAAACATTGTTGTAGTGCTTTTGTATACTATAGTGTTACTATATTTTGTATACATTATTACAACTGTTGCTCGTTATCGCGTAAGTAAATTATTATTTTATTTTATTAAATACATGATACGTACATAAACAAATGAAACACGTTATTAAATAAAATTATCTAAAAAATGAGAAACACGTGGGGTACATGTATGTTTACAATAGTGTACAATACTATTAGTATACGCATAGGTATATATCAGCTGTCTCTTTCTTCGGCTAGGAAGAAAACTTCCTGTTTTACCAACAGTTACATTACAAGAATACAAGTTTGGCGCTAGTGTTTAAAAAGGCGCTGCATTTAAAGTTTGAAATTGATAAATTTTTACAAAATTACAAAAAATCTCGAAATTTTGGGAAATTAGGAAAATTAACTCTATGCTCATTTCAGCTAAGAATTAAAAATTATCGGAAAGCCGGAAAAGTAGGAAAACCTGAAAAATCGAAAATATACTCATTTTATTAGAGAATTTCACTAGGGACGTGATTCGATGGTCGGGAAATAGCTAAAAATTATGGTAAAGCCGGAAAAGTAGGAAAACCCCAAAAAATATATATGCTATAGCTTTAAAAAAATCTACATTTTTATTTTTGATCATAGATTTGTCTTGAAAATGGATGCGGATGATTCAAATGATGCTCGAAAAAGAAAAAACTCGATAGATTACTCCACTTATGAGGATGAAGTAGAAAAAAGAAAACAAAAAAGAAAAGAATATGATAACCGATACAGAGAGAAACACCCACATAAGTCAGACTTGGCGAAACAAGCGAACAAAGATTATTGTGAACGATATAGAGATAAACGAAGAACGTTAAATTTATTATCAACTGACCAAACGTTTGTACAACAAAGCGTACCTCCTCAAATCGCTGGTCCATCTACCAGAGATGTGCCTTATGTACCTCCAACAGTAATACGTTCATTTCAAATCGCTGGTCCATAAGTAATTAACTGTTTTTCATTGAAAAAATTAGAAGAAAGCAGCCTATTATAAAAAAAAAAACAATTTCATCAAATTCAATAAATCATACCTCTATAAAGGTATGTCGCGAGAGCACCTAAAAATGCTCACCCAAAAAAGTGCCCAACGCTCCATAAGTTCAAGTTTTCACTTCTGCCTGCACTCCCGGAGTGCAACCCCATTCTTTTTTATACTCTCGCAACCTGTTGCACAGAGTATTATAGTTTTGTTCACATAACGGTTGTTTGTGTCACCAAGAAATAAAAGAGTTAGATATGGGGTTATATATATATAAATGATCAGGATGACGAGTGGAGTTGAAATCCGGATGTTTGTCCGTCCGTCTGTCCGTCCGTGCAAGCGATAACTTGAGTAAAAATTGAGATATCTTAATGAAACTTGGAACACTTGTTCCTTGGGACCGTGAGAGGGTTGCTTTCGAAAATGGGCAAAATCGGTCTACTGGCACGCCCACAAAATGGCGAAAACCAAAAACACATAAAGTGTCATAACTAAGCCATAAATAAAGTTGTAACAGTAAAATTTGGAATAAAGGATTGCACTAGGAAGGGGCATATTTGGATGTAATTTTTTTGGGGAAGTGGGCGTGGTCCCGCCCACAAATCGGTTATTTGTATTTAGCTCGCAAGCCAATGAAGCTTTCTGCAGTCGTTTTTTTAGCCACTTCTTAATACAGTCCAAAAATGAAAGAAATCGGATAATAACCACGCCCACCTCCCATACAAAGGTTAGGTCGAAAATTACTAAAAGTGGGTTATCTCACTAACGAAAAACGTCAGAAACACTAAATTTCACATAAGAAATGGCAGATGGAAGCTGCACTCAGATTTTTTTACAAAATGGAAAATGGGCGTGGCGTCGCCCACTTATGGGTCAAAAACCATATCTCAGGAACTACTCGACCGATTTCAATAAAACTTCCTTACCTGCCAATAATATGTTGTGAAAATTGGCCAAATCGCTTCACAACCACGCCTACTTCCTATATACCAGAACTTAGAAGATGATCTGAATCGTTTACTTTACCATATACATACATATATAGTAAGCACTAGTGAAGATATCGGTGCAAAACTTTGCACAAATACTTTATTTATAGTGTGGCAGCCCATTTTCAAAAATCGCCGAAATCGGACCATAGGTTTTCAGGGCCCCATATATCGAACATGAGGACCTCGGTGCTTCTAACCTAATATTAGGGTTTCCAACTTTCAATGGACTTTATACAATATATATGACGAATATGTGGGTCAAATTGTGTATTATATAATATTAATAAAGTTAAATAAATAAATTGCGAGAGTATAAATGTTCGGTTACACCCGAACTTAGCTCTTCCTTACTTGTTTACTATTATTAATACTATCTAAGATTATGTAGTTAATTGAAGTGAGTGTTATATACAGTTTACGAGGTTATGTCCTCCTCTACTGCAATTATTTGATATTTGACCTTTTACTATCGGTAAATTTGATAGGAATCTATCAAACTTGAAGTAGTTTTCATTTCATATCCATTTTCCAAATATAAATTTAAATTACATTGTACATTCAATTATAAATGTACAGACATACATGAAAAGGTATGCGATCTTATTAAGGATGAACGCGGTGGCATTGCACTATGGGGAATTTGCCCGATTTCATGGTATTTAGTCCTTTTATCAAAGTTTAAATATTTGGGTTTTTTTTATGTAAACATATTAAAAACACATGGCTCCATATGACTCCATACCAAAAATGTTAATTAACAGTGCACTGTTAAGGCTATGCACTGTTAAAGTCAGCTGTTGCAGCCCAAAAGCACGTGGTTGAGAAGAGGCAGTTTTTGGTTAGCTATTTTGAAAGTGCGATACTTAAAAGTAATTAATTCAATTTATGATGGAAAACAATCATACTGGTTTGTATTATATGTTGTGTGTACTAATATTTTGATATGTGCCTGTCTTACTAATATTTAGCCAATTTTAAAACAGGTCTAAAGGTAATTTTTTGGAAAAAAAAATTAACTTTATGTAGACTTACAAAAAATACATATCGTTGTAACAGTGTAAGTCCAGTATATGTCATAGAGCCATTAATTATGAATAAAAGGCAATTTGTCTCAATGTGCACAAATGCGCACGATCTGCGAAATTTCGTTTTTTGTCAGGTATTTTCGAGTTTTCGAACGCGGAGATTTTTGAAGTATGGCGTAAGGAGACGGAGAACTAAAACCAAGAAAGATCAATTCTTGATTTTCTTTCGAGCAAAATAAGTAGAAACATTGATGTTGTAAAACACAACAACTATTTAAAAAAAAGCAGTTTATTTTGCTTAAATATAAATGGTAAATGGAAGATATGCAAGAGAAACAAAAACTATTTTGAGAAGAAGTATGCAAATTGGCTGCAAAGTGCAATAAAACTTTGTTTCTCTGAACCGAATCAAATCGAGAAACGTCAAATTGGACGCCCGAAATTGGCTTATTCGGTTAAAGGTGAAGAAGCACAGAGGAAAGAAGCTGCAGCTCTATCTAAATCACATGGATGCAAAGTCTCCTTGTTAATTTAAATAACAAAATGGATCTACAATGGAAACACGGCACGGCGAGCATTTACCAATTTTGAAACATTTGCAGAAATTACCGGAGTTGATTAAGAAATAATTCGGAACTTAAGAGTGATATTAATTTGCTTGTCTTGTCAACTGCCGATTGATTTGGAGAAATTTGAACAATTTTGTTTTAAAACTGGGGAACAAATTGTGGATTGTTATCCATGGTTGCCAATGACGGCAACCGTTCACAAAATAATTGTCCATTCAAGGCAAATTATGGAAAATATAATACTTCCCGTTGGATAATTCGGAGAAGAAGCGTCGGAAGCACGCAACAAAATTTATAAAGCAGATAGACTGCATCACGCACGGAAGCATAGTCGTGTTAATAATTTTATGGATGTTTTCAACAGAGCCTTATTTATTTCTGATCCTGTCATTTCTTTAACAAACCTTATGCAGCGAATTCGGAAGCATTAAAGTATGGAACTTCCTTCAGAAGTTTTAAATCTTTTATTGTGCAATTTTAAAGGCCAGGATCAAATTGAGGAAATTGGAGATGAAATTGACAATTTTTATTTTATGTCTGACGAAGACCTTGAGAATGAAAATATTTTATAAACTTATTATTGTATTATTTGGTTGTCACTTTATCAACTTTTCTATATGAAATAAAAAAAAAAATTTCTCGTCCTGGGAGGGCGGAACCACGCCCATTTATACAACAACTATTTCCAACAGAGTCCATATCAATAATAAAAAAAACCGTTTTGAAAAATCTTATTTATTTAAAAAGTTTTTGATTAATTTATCCAAATGGGAGGGCGGAACCACGCCCATTTTACCAAAAACTATTTCCAACGATCTCCATAAGACTAATACAAAAAACCATTTCGAAAAATCTTACTTAGTTTAAAAGTTATTAATTAATACCATGAAATCGGCCAAATTTCCCATAGTGCATTGTTGGCGAAAAAGTAATGAATAAAATTATTATAATTTTTTTGCCACATTTTATCCAGTTTTACTAGTGGTGAATATAACTAAATAAAATAAAGAATTCAAATGCAATACATAAATAATGCTACTTCGTTTGGTGAAAGCTACCAGTACCTATGTGTTCAAAAATGAACAGGAATCACTTTTGTCGCCCGGGAGAATGTTCAAAAATGAACATCTATGTTGGCGTCAAAAGGCCACACTTAGTTTTTATGCAGCAATACATATATATACATTTTTTATTACTCTACATATTAAGAATATTAAATAAGAAAAATGTAAGAACACATACAGTCCACTGAACATAAATATGTATGTTCAAATATATTTAACGAGCATACATACATACATACATATAATACATACATTTATATATACAACGTACATATATTTATATGAGGCACACATGCATCTATATGCAACATGCATGCACTCAACAAACACATTTATATGTATGCACAAGATAACCTATTGGTTCTAAAAATACATTTGGGCAATTGCTTGTATGCATTTGAAATAACCCCTTATCCTGCAACATATAAAATATACATATAAACATACACACAAACATATATATTAGATAGTTAAGATAATTCTAAAATTTGTATATAAATAAGTAAAAAACCAAAATAAAATCAGAATGAATTAGATTCTCACTCAATGCAAGTCTTTCATTACCCCCCACCAGCGGTAAGGTTTGTTAGAAACTACATTGTTTTATACATTTTGAGAATGAAATAAATTCTCAATAAAGCTAGACTATCATTTATTTTCCCCCACCAGCGGTAAGAAATATTTGACACAGCTAGTTTTAACACTATGTAAATGTGTCATAATTTTAAGTACAACCTTCATAATTATCCGTAAAAAGCGAGTCCCGTTCAATAATTCATATAAAATTTTTGAATTTTGTACTTTAAACCGATTTCTTGTCGTCATGATAAATAATGTATTTATTATTGCTTTATTTATTTAGTTGAATATTAATGCTGATAACGACAAAAAACATGAAACCCATAAGTTACTGAAATCTAAATTACACCAGCAACCAATACAATTAAATGTATCAATATACTCAAAGCGTTCAGTTTATCCGCCTCGCTTTCAAAATTTTATACATAATACAATGGAAATTTTATAACTTCGTAAATGAAGATTAACTGAATTTCGAACAAACATTGAAAACAATTTGCTTTAACCAGATTTTGTTTGTAATTTTGTGAAATTCGAAAACAATAAAATAATATTAACCAATTATTTATATATTAACTTTCTTTAATACATTTTTTAAAGAGTTTATTTACTTTAAACTACCGTTAAGAGGCAATGTTTTTTGAACTTTTTTTCTTTTTTTGAAAATGTGTGTGTTTACACTAAAAAATATGCTGATCCTGAGTGAGGTTTAGTAATCATATAACGTAGTAATCACTCTAGTACAGATTATATTCAATCAAATAGTCCAATGTTTTCTTATAACGATTATACAATATTTAGAAAGCTATGAAAAAACCGCTATTACTTTCACGATTTAAAAATTTGTATACTCTCGCAACAAAGTTGCTAAGAGAGTAGGGGGGTCATCGCCCACTTATGGGTCAAAAACCATATCTCAGGAACTACTCGACAGAATTCAATGAAATTCGGTGTATAACATTTTCTTGACACACGTGTGAAAAATGGATGAAATCGGTTCACAACCACGACAACTTCCCATATAACTCAATTTTGAAGTCCATCTGATTCCTTCACTTTATAAGATATACATTAGGAAGCAATGAAGATGGCGAAATAAAACTTTACACAAATACTGTATATGATCCGTGGCATCACTTGTGAAAAAATTGTCGAAATCGGACTATAACTTTTCAAGGCCCCGGATATCGAATTTGAAGAACTCAGAGCCTTATGGTAATTTTTCACCGAAAATATCGGTAAATCTCTCAGATATCTTAATTTAATTCAGAGGAAATCTTTTTCTTCTAATAGTGTGTCTTTGTATCAGAAATGGTTAAAATCAGGTCATAACTTCCCCTAGCTCTCATATAGCTAATTATAGGATTTTCAAAAATACGATGGGCTTAATAGCTTATAGCATATAACCTTAGATATAATGTATGTTGGTGATAAAAATGAGTGAAACCGGTTCAGGAATTTCCTCAGCCTATATACTATATATGATGATTTTCGTTTTTTTACTGAACTTTATGCCGAATATATGGGTCAAATTGTGTGTTATCTTAACAAAAATACAGCAATAAATTTCGAGAGTATAAAATGTTCGGTTGCACCCGAACTTAGCCTTTCCTTACTTGTTTTAAATGTTTTTGTTCGTTTTACATATTAAACGTACAAAAAATGTGATTGTAAATTGATAATATCTGGTGTTATATGTTATACATATGTAAATGTTATACATGCAGTATGCAAAATCCGTATTTGTACACCTTATTTTTTCAGCGAAAATAGACATTTCAAACCAATTTTGAAAAAAAAACTAGATTTGGATGAAAAATTACTGCGGAATGCCAAATCTATTGATTTTTATATAAAAGTTAATAATATTTCCACAAAAACTAAAAATATAGCATAAATACACGCAAGTGCACATAAACTTGGATTGGGGGGTCGATATCTGTTTCACCAAGATAATGACCCCAAACATACTGCTCTGGATACTCGTCTTTGGATCTTCTACTACTGTCCATTTTACCTAAAAACAACACCGCAAAGCCCAGACATAAATTCAATTGAAAATTTATGGTCTATCGTTAAAAATATGTTGAAAATTTACAATATTAGGGACGGGAACAACTTTGTGCAGGAAGTGCAAGAAGTTATCCCCCAAACTTACTAAAAAGTTGTGGAAATCAATGCAAAGACGATTTTTCGAAGTTGTTAAACAAAAATTATATCTCACTAACAGCCAGTTTCACGAAACAAATTTAAGAGAAAAATAATTAATTTCAGTTCCACCATTTGACTTAATTTTTATTTAAATAGTCACGCTTTGCCATTTAAATATTATTTAAATACTGTCATATGTAACCATGGTTACGCTTTTCTATCAGTTGAATTCCCATTTGTTTACCATTTTGACAAAGAAATACAATTTATTTGTTTACATAAATCCGCTGTTATTCTTACTAACATTTTTGGAAGTGCAAAGTTGAATAAAAACAAGTACGAAAGAGACCAACTGGTCTGGCCAGGCATATTTTGTTTTCAATTGTTATTTAAATATATTTAGATTGTAGCAAACGACTTGCGCTTCCAGGTAGCTTTCTAGAATTTTATTGTCTATAGGAGGATGGGATCATGTGTAGAAAGTCACGTAAGTGAGGAAAGTTTTTGATTGTCATTCACTTGGGAGGGGCCAAAAACGATTCTTCTCCACATGATTCAAGCAGCTCACGACTTCCTGTTTTAGACCAAGTATCCTCTGGGTAGCTAACAAACATCCGTTTGAAGGCGAGCTAAAGTGAGAAGACGAACCCGCTCCTGCGGTTGTGCGTAGGGTTTGGGACCCACCACAAAAAAACGAAGTACCAATGAAAAATCGAAAGCCTCTGCACAAGTTTTAAGGATAATGATTTAAGGGCATGCACCTGGAATGTCGGGACCCTTAATTGGGAAGGTGCCTCTGCCCACCTGGTTGATGTCCTCATACGACTAAATGCTGACATCACCGCCATCCAAGAAGTGCGATGGACGGGACAAGGACGGACGAAGGTGGGTACGCGTAACCAAATCGATCACGTTGTGATAGACGGAAGACATGTCTCCAGTGTTTTAGACGTGCGTACTCTCCGAGGACCAAATATAGACTCGGATCATTATCTGGTTGCAGCGAAGATACGCACCCGCCTCTGTGCAGCAAAGAACGCCCGTCAACAAACACAAGGAAGGTTCCATGTCGAAAAGCTGCAATCGCAACAGACAGCCACGAAATACTCTACTCGACTTGCACTCCTGCTCTCTGAGAGCACTCATCAGCATCTCGGTATAAGGGAACTGTGGAACGGTATCTCAAACTCACTGCGTACCGCTGCAGCCGAAACAATTGGATTTCGGCGACGACAAAAAACAAGCTGGTACGATGAGGAATGCCGTCTCGCAGCGGTGAGAAAACATACTGCCTACCTCGCAACGTTGCAAACGACCACAACACGTGCGGGATGGGATAGATACCGAGAGCTGAAGAGCGAAGCGAGACGCATCTGCAGACAAAAAAAGAAAGAGGCCGAAATGCGTAAGTACGAAGAGCTTGAGAAGCTGGCAGACAGAGGTAAAAATTTTATGAAAAAATTAAGCGACTTTACGAAGGTTTCGAGACCGGAGCATACTCATGAGACCAAGATGGTAATCTGGTAACCGATGTCCAGGGCATACTGGAATTATGGAGGGAACACTTCTCCGACCAGCTGAATGGCAGTGAAAGTACAACACCAGGTGATGGCGAACCCGATTCCCCAATCGATGACGAAGGAATAGATATTCCATTACCCGACCATGAAGAAATTCGAATAGCAATTACCCGCTTGAAGAACAACAAAGCGGCAGGGGCCGATAGATTACCGACCGAGCTATTCAAATACGGCGGCGAAGAACTGATAAGGTGCATGCATCAGCTTCTTTGCAAAATATGGTCGGAAGAAAGCATGCCTGACGATTGGAATCTCAGTGTGCTCTGCCCAATCCATAAACAGGGAGATCCCACAAACTGTGCCAATTACCGTGGGATAAGCCTGCTAAATATCGCCTATAAGGTTCTATCGAGCGTACTGTGTGAAAGACTTAAGCCCACCGTCAACAAACTGATTGGACCTTGTCAGTGTGGCTTTAGACCTGGAAAATCCACCATGGACCAGATATTCACCATGCGCCAAATCTTGGAGAAGAAACGTGCAAATAGGATCGACACAAACCACCTTTTTGTCGATTTTAAAGCTGCTTTAGACAGCACGACAAGGAGCTGCCTTTATGCCGCGATGTCTGAATTTGGTATCCCCGCAAAACTAATACGGCTGTGTAAGTTCACGTTGAGCAACACCAAAAGCTCCGTCATGATTGGGAAGGACCTCTCCGAGCCGTTCGATACCAAACGAGGTTTCAGACAAGGTGACTCACTATCGTGCGACTTCTTTAACCTGATGCTGGAAAAAATTATAAGAGCTAAATAGAGAAGGTACAATCTTCTACAAGAGTGTACAGCTCATGACATACGCCGATGATATTGATATCATCGGAAGCAACAACCTCGCCGTTTGTTCTGCTTTTTCCCGCATGGATAAGGAGGCGAAGCGAATGGTCACCTCCAGACCCTCCAGACAAGACGAAATATTTCCTGTCATCAAGCAAACAGTCAACGCACTCTCGTCTTGGCTCCCACGTCACTGTTGACAGTCATAACTTCGAAGTCGTAGATAATTTCGTGTGGGAACCAGTATCAACAACACTAACAATGTCAGCCTCGAAATCCAGCGCAGAATCACTCTTGCCAACAGGTGCTACTTTGGACTGAGTAGGCAATTGAACAGTAAAGTCCTCTTTCGACGAACCAAAATCAAACTCTACAAGTCGCTTATCATTCCCGTCCTGCTTTATGGTGCAGAAGCTTGGACGATGTCAACATCAGATGAGACGACACTAAGAGTTTTCGAGAGGAAAAATTTGCGCAAGATTTATGGTCCTCAGAATATTGGCAACGGCGAATACCGCAGACGATGGAACGATGAGCTGTACGAGTTATTCGACGACATTGACATAGTTCAGCGAATAAAAAGACAGCGGCTACGCTGGCTAGGTCATGTTGTCCGAATGGATGAAAGTGCCCCAAGTCTCAATGTATTCGATGCAGTACCCGCTGGTGGAAGACGAGGAAGAGGAAGGCCTCCGCTCCGTTGGAGGGACCAGGTGGAGAGCGACCTGGTTACACTTGGAATCTCCAACTGGCGCCGAACTGCGAAGGAAAGAGAAGAGTGGCGCGCTCTCATCGATTCGGCTATAACCGGCTAAACGGTTCAACGCCAATAACATACATACACAATGCAGAAAATCTAACCTCAAAACCTAAAGTTTGGGTGGATTTCACTAGCACCGAACTTGATGCATTTATTGGCATTCTTATTGCTTCTGGTGTAACGCACAATAATATGCAGTTCACACCACTTTTGTGGAAAACAGATGCTCTTCCCATCTTTCGAGCTGCGATGCCACTCAAACGATTCAAGTTATTGACGCGATATATCCGTTTCGATGATGGCCGCACACGTTCATTCCGACTACAATCTGATAAGGCTGCCGCAATTCGCGATATATGGAATTTTTTAAATGAAAACCTCGCCAGAAACTATGAGCCGCATGAAAATGTAACGATTGATGAGCAATTGTTTCCTTATCGTGGCAAGACAAAGTTTACGTAATTCATACTATCAAAACCAGCCAAATACGGTGTGAAAATCTGATGGGCATGTGACTCACAAACAAAATACCCATTGCAAGGTATATTGTACACGGGAAAAAAGGATGGCGGTACGAAAACACCGGCAGAACAATAGTCGCTGACAACTTTTTCACAACACTGGCAGGAGCCAAACGATGGCTACCATTGGACTTGCTTCCGTCGGTACTATTCGCGCAAATAAGAAGTGTTTACCCGAAGAATTAAAAAAAAGCCGTCTCGTCCGTTGCTTTCTACTCTTTTAGGGTTTCACGATAATCTCGTTTCGATTTGTAGCTATGTTCCGAAAAAGAACAAGGCAGTCAATTTGATTTCAACCCTACACTACACAAAGGATTGTGAAGGTGAAGCCAAAAAACCGGAAGCAATTTTATTTTATAATTCAACAAAGGCCGGCGTTGACTGCATTGATCAGATGGTTACCCATTACACTACAAAACGGCCAACGAAATGATGGACATTTGCCTTTTTTGCAACTTGTTGGATGTGATGGGATAGGCTGCTTTTATTGACTGTCCAAGCCTTTTTATTATTAATAAATGTTTTTCGTTTTTAATAATCTCTGGTTCTCGCGTTTGTGGTGAATCGCAGAATTATATACATGTTATACGCTTTTGTTTTTATTGTAGAGTGTACAACCCTGAAATAGATATTTACATTTTTTAGATTTTAAATACGGATATATATATGTATATATAAATCTTAAGATTTATTTTAATTATAACTTTTTCTTATTCTAAGTCTTACGTTAAAAGTTTGGTGAGGCGGCTTACGCTCCTTGGTTGGTCGTCGTCCTTTCTCCAGAGCTACTGAGGGGCCACCTTCCTCACACGGTTTGTATTCAGCGGTCCGGGTTTTCCAATTTTTTATTTATATTTTTAATTTCAATTTATTTATTTATTCTTAACTTTCTTGTTTTTTAAAGTGACACAATTTTTCCCACATGGAAATTTGTTTGGTGCAACGTTAATGCCTTATTTGTGCGGTGGTTGTGTCTTAATAATTCTCATACCCATACTATTTGTATGGCACATACCGAATTAACGCGACGGCGACGCTGAGCGGTTGAAAAATTCTATTTTGACAGAGCATTCCGAAGTTAAGTTGGCTGCGGAAAACGAAGTTTCTCTGTACAACAAAATTTCACAACAACAATTCAAGTAAATATTTTGATATTTGACGGAAAGTTGCCGCTTTTATTTAGGGATGACGCACCGACGTTAACGCTGAGCGGTAAAAAACGTTCCGCCAACGCTTTTATTTAGGGAAGGCAGTAAGCGGGAAAATCAATTAACCGTGTTCAATTATCCGGAGAAATTTACATGTGCTTTTATATGCTATATGTTTTTGCCCGATCACACGGTTCATTTAAATGGGGAAACCAATTAACCATATGGTCAATTAAACGAAAAGTACTGTAGTTGCAGTTTGGTATTGTTTGGCTCTTGACGTTTGTATCCCATGTCTTTGTTACACGATTTATGCAATCCATAAGTGTAATACCATATTTTTGATCGCCTCCATACGATATAGAAGGAATATTTTAAAATTCTGCCTCGATAGTAAAACTTTACATTTTGTATTATGCCCTGGCCGAAAAGTTCAAGTTATGGAAGGAAATTTGTATAAAATTTGACTTCTATTGCCAATTCAAGACTTCGAATTATGGACATTCGAGTTATGGAAGGAAATTGGTATGAAGTTTGGCTTCTAAACGCTCAAAAGTATAAAGATAAGCACTTATTGGTCATAACTTAAGTACAGGCATAAAAGTAAGTGGCTAAGTTTCAATTTTTAAAGAATTGGACTTTGAAATATAATAACTTACCTGAAAATTTTGGTTTTAAGATTTTGATTGTAGTATTTTTTTTACAAATTGCACCATTATTCATTACGCGGTATAATTTAGAATGGATTTCTTCCTTATCTAATTGCTTTATTTCGCTGCAAGCTGTAGTGCTACCTATAGAAAAAATATATTTTTGCATGTCATTTGTTTCACAAAATATTTCCTGCTCTGCACGTTCGATGTTATAAGTAATATTATTTCCTTCAAAAGTAAAATTTGTTTCATTTTCGAATACAGGCTTTTCAATATCTCTACAGTTAGAAACAGGCACAGTTATATTTTTAATTTTACACAATTTTGAACTGCTAAATTGCTCCGAAGCCACGTAAATGATGAGAGAAGTCCGCGTACGAATATTATCCGCATAATTGTCCTTTGTGTGTTGGATACCACCTACCATGTTATTCATATATGTTGAAGAAGTATTTAAGTCAATTAAACTATTCAAATTAAGATAACATATTGAATCAAACATAATTTTGGCATCAACTCTATTCATCATTGAAGAATAGTGTGGATTTAAAACCAAATCTGTACTGCGACATGTATTTAATTTAGACCAAGAGTTGCATTTATGTTGATTACACACCACATTATTATTATTTTCACATTTACTTAGTAAATGTATTACACTGATATTTGGTTTGTAATGACAATCAAATGTACCATCATACTTTCCAGGCAAGGGTACTACAGATGCATCAATATTTTTTTTGACTACCTCCTCTAGAATGGCAAAAATGTTTTTGGAGGCTTTAACAGTACATGGAATACAATCTGCGTCATTAGAAAAATTCAATACTGAATAACTATTTAGTTTTATCCTTCGATTGGATTTCATTTGAATATCTCCTTCTACATATGATTCCGATCTGGAAGTAGGAACTTTAGAACTGAAAGCAAAATCGCTACTATGTAAGTAATTTGAATTTTTAATAATTACAACATTTTTATCTTTTATGATTGCTGAGTCATTAGTAAATCTTACAGTATCTTCGATATTTGTTTTATTAGCAATAACGGTAGGCACATAATGCAACGTTTTTCTATATTTTATAAGGGTATTTGAATCATATTTAGCAAGCAATAATAAGTTAGAATCCGACTTTATTTCATAATTTAATTTTTGTATATATTTTTTTTTAACTTTTCGAGAACTCACTCCAGCGCCTATTACTAAATCATCGATATCACTATGCCCTTCGATATTTTCTCGCACTTGCTCTGCTTTGGAAACCCGATTAAAACTCGTTGACTTTTCCCAAATTAATTCTTGAATATTCAATGAAGACATTGTAGTGTTTTGACAATGGTCCTTTTCAATACATTGTCTTTTAATTTCGTAATTATATAATTTATTATCATTA
The DNA here is from genome assembly GCF_028554725.1 of Zeugodacus cucurbitae. Classification (NCBI taxonomy): domain Eukaryota; kingdom Metazoa; phylum Arthropoda; class Insecta; order Diptera; family Tephritidae; genus Zeugodacus; species Zeugodacus cucurbitae. Next base: position 39,555,440 of record NC_071668.1, read on the forward strand.
TTTTGTAGTACTCGGTTATTTTGGTGTTTAGTCTGACATTCATTTTTAGGATACACCATTCCATTGAATAACCGGGATGACAAACAAGAATTCCGCAAATTAAAAAGTGACATTCTAAATAGTTTTTCATGATTGTACTTACTAGTAGTTTTTGATAAAATGTTCGTTACTGATTTTTTATTTGTAATATTTGAAGTTCTCTGATGGGTATTATATTTATTAAAATTCATGGATATTATTGACAGGTACAATTTTGAAAAATCTGCAGTTTTTTCAAATATATTATTATCTTTTAGGGACATTGGTGACCCAATCTGCAAACTTTTATTATCGGATGTATTTTTCATTGCTTCTTGGACAATATCTCTTATACCATAATTTTTAATTGTTAGCTTACTACTTTTTACGCATTTGATCTTATATACCAATGGGTGTGATTTGGAAAGCGGTAGCTTTTTGTTTTTTAAAATAACATCAGAAAAAAGTCGACCTTTTTTTGAGCAGTATTTAAAAATCTCGTTATATTTGTATAGTTGTTTTGATTCTTTCGGTATATCTTTTTCTTTCATATAATAGTTGAAAGTTATACATTCATTGTTCCTTGGGCTGAAAACAAACTCTTTGTTACTATTTTCTTTACATTCCAAAGGTGAATATATATGATTTGTCGTCTGAAATTTGCTGGGATATTTCGGATACAATAAAGTCTGGGTTATTTTGCAATTATTTATATTTCTATGATGAATTGTCACTTCACTATTTTTTCTCTTTGCAAAAGTTTTCATATTTATTTTGTAGTCTCCAAGATCGAAGGATTTCGTGTTTTTCGATAATAATTCTTTAATATTTAAACTACGAAAACTTTTCGCAATTTTGATTCTCACAAAATCATGTTTCTCATTTTTAAAGCAAGAGCTATTTAATTTTAAAATGTCGTCCAAGATGCAATGATGCTTTATCGTCAAATTTTCGTTCTGCTTGAATTTGTTATGTGAAAGTTGAGAATATTTACCCACATTTCGCGTTTTTAAATCCCAAATTCCAATATTTTGGAACGAATAGAAATGTTGTAAACAAGAAATTGTATTTTCCCGGAATTTTGATGACGATTCCTGTGCTTGATCTTTCCTATTTCGGCTCCTAAAATTCTTGAATCGAACCTTGCCGCTTTTCTCATTTATTTCATCAAATAACGAATTATAAAAACCTTTATGTTTTCCAATTTTTGGTTTTTTCATCTGCAAATAGGTGTAATTAATTTGAGTTAAACTATTTTTCATTTTTGAGGAGGAAATAGCGCAACAATCACTAACAACACAAATGTTATTAAAAATTCTTTTAACAGAATTAGAAATTTTGCAATCATGTTTATTGTTTTCTCCAATAGCCATGATTCTTATTTTTTTTCAATAGATATAACAATAAACAATTTTTTTATCCAAACGTCTCTTCAAAACAGTACATTTCAAATCTCAAACATATATATTTTATTTAACATAAATTCAGTGTACCCAAAGTAACACGAATTATAAACAATTAAATAAAAATTTTATTGCTACATATGTACACATGGGTGACTTCTCTGGTATTGACTAATTGACTCGTCATATTAAGTAATTCAATTCCGACGTGTTAACGTTCATAGAACATGACTTGGAGAACAGTGACTTATTTAAAAATAATTTTGTAACCATTTTAATATTTCGGTTATTATTAGAAGCTAATCACTAATATCTCCAAGCATTCTTTCACTCTCTTTGATGATATTAGGGATTATCCAAAAAGGATTAACATGACGTTATCCGTTTCTTTGTGTGACTAGAATCGTCATTGATTTTTTTAATTTTAAAACCGTAACGATAATCATTATTTTCCATTAATTGATTAAAACCACTCGATGTATAACACCGATGCATCAAATTCAACCGATGTATTTTCATTCGATACTTCAGATGTGTGAATTCATGTTATCCCAAAAAAGTGAAGTTAAAGAGAAGAAATCAAAGGATCAATCTGAAAATAGTTTATGAAAAAGTATGCATACTTCGCATAAAAATGGTAGCTTTTGTAGTCTCCAAGATTGAATTGACAATTCTTCATATTGCCTAGTCCCATTCTGGGTTCGGATGACTTCACTATGTCGTAGTCTTGTCTTGTATCATTCTTGGACTTATGTATGTCTATTCCTTGATCTATTTCAATCAGTTTCCATCATTATAATGCCTCCTTAAGCTAAAGAGTTCAAGTTAACAGTTTGTTTTGCAAAATTTATGTAAAATATATGTAGGGTTAAATTCGGCTGTAACCGAACATTATATACTCTCGCAACTTATTTATTTAATTTCTACATACAATTTGACACGCATATTCGGAATAAAATTAAATAAAATAACGAAAATTATCATATTGTATGAAAAATCTCAAGCGTTTTTGAGATGCGAAAAAATTATTACTTGGGATGCGCGAATAATTAAGAAGCCTAATTGCCTGTTGCGAAAAAGTAAGATTCCGATCAAAAGAAAAGTGCGGCGCCCTCGGTGGTATAAAGATGAAGTTGAACCCTTCGTCTGCGGCGAATCCCTTCAATTCTGGAGCCTGGGCCAGAAATGCTTCTTTCAGCTCGCGCAGCTTGCGGTCGGCGCCGACGAAATTGGTGGCGTTGTCGCTGAACATTTTCTGCGGCATTCCTCGGCGTCCAATGAACCTTTTTAGGGAGAAAAATTATTATTGAATTAGAAGAAATGTCCGAAACTAATTCTAAATGTACTGCTTTTGAAGTGAAGCAAACGAAAACTGCAATATATGTTTTGATGGGTGGTCGACCGCGTATTTTTAAAGTTGTATATATCGGACCACAAAAATCTACGCCACATATAAGAAAGGGTCGTAGTGCTCGAAGTCTTTCGGCTGGCAAATTTCCCATAATTTGGTTTTGCAACTTCGGCTTGTAATGAAAACAATGTATACAGTTTCTTACGGTTCTACTGCAATCTTCTCGAAGAAGCGCAACCAACGCTTTAGCCCCAGCGTGGTGTTTTCGAATGTGCAGGTAACGTAAATATGTTATAACGAAGTGCGAATTTTTAATTAGTAATAGCTGAAATTTGGCATCGTTTGGGAGAGGTGCATTTAATAGGCGACCTCCTACTCGGATTAATTTAAACGAAAGCGATGTATCCGAGTATTCATGCAAAAACGGATTGAGTTTTTGCAAGTTTGCGGGTAGGGTGGTACCTTTATGCAATTTTTGAATAACATCCGAAAACTCTGAATGTTGGACCACCTGTGCAATTTTTAAGAAACTCAAGTTTAATACATTTGAAGTCAGATCCTGGCCCATGGAGGATTTTGATGGTCGTCTGATCCATCGTAATATAAGCACGAAGCAATTTTTTGTGAGAAGAGAATTTTTCAATAAGGTCCAATATTGAATTTTTCTCTAGGGTCGAATGTAGTGTGAATGCATATTTCTCTTCTCTAATGCTTCGTCTTCTGGTGAGAGCTCGAAATGGGATTTGATTGGCAATAATGCAGGGTCTTCTAGGAGGAACCGTGGACCGCCAAACCATATCGAATTATTTAATTCGTCCACGTTACAACCCCGAGACACTTGATCCGCAGGATTTTGTTTTGTTGGCACATGCCGCCAATGTACTTTGTCAGTCAACTCTTGGATTTCGGACACTCTATTTGCGACGAAGGTTTGTAATGAGGATGGATGCGTTTTGATCCAATGTAAAACGATTTCAGAGTCTGTCCAAAATGTAATATTTTCGAAATGTCGACTCAACATAGGCGCTACTCTTGACCATAATTTCGAAAGAAGATGTGCTGCCGAGAGCTCGAGACGCGGAAGAGACTTGGTCTTCAGCGGAGCCACTCTAGACTTTGCAGTATGCAGCATACATTTAATACCACTAGCAGATTGGCTTCGTATATATATGCAGCATCCATACGCCCTTATTGAGGCATCGGCGAAGCCATGTATTTGGCAGATGGCACTCGACTCTACGTTTACATAACGAGGAATGCTGATTGATGAGAGCTGCAGTAGGTTGGCTTTGAAGTTCTGTCAGCTAGTGTCAAGGCGCAATGGAATCGACTCATCCCAATCTAGTTTTTGGATCCAAAGCTCTTGCAATAAGATTTTTGCTTTGGTAACTAGAGGGGCTGGTAATCCAAGAGGATCAAAAAGGCGAGCAGAAACTGATAATATGTTTCGTTTAGTGGCTCGCAGATTATTAAAATTGTCATCTAAGGCAAATCGAAACAAGTCTTCTTTCGGCAACCAATGGATTCCTAACGTTTTAGTGGAATTGTTGTCATTGAAGCTTAATGACTTTTCAGTGTAGTCACTGTCGAAAAATTTAGGGTGGTTCGAAAACCATTTCGTTAGAGTTAATCCAGCCGAGTGTAATATTTTAATTACCTCACTTCTTAAAAGATCTAGAGACTCATAATTTTCGGATCCTGTTAATAAGTCATCAACATAAAAGTATCTTTTAATGGCCAATGAACCGAGTGGATATTTAATTGTATTGGCATCACTGAGCATTTGCAAACACCGTGTTGCGAGAAATGGAGCAGGCGCAGTGCCGTAAGTGACGGTGTTAAGTCAAAAAATTTGTATTTGCTCTGAAGGATGCTCTCTCCACATTATGAGTTGACAATTCCTGTCTTCTTCATGCATAATAATTTGTCGGTACATTTTAGTAATGTCCGCTGTTAGTGCATACTTATGTAAGCGAAACCGTAGAAGAGTTGAGTATAACTCTTCTTGGATGGTTGGACCTACCATCAAAAGTTCATTCAATGCTACTTGAGATGAAGATCGGCTCGAAGCATCAAATACAACACGTAATTTGGTTGTAGTGCTTTCGGGCTTTAAAACGCATTGATGCGGAATGAAGTAGGTGACTCACTCGGGATCTTATTGTTTGTCGGGCTCATGTGTCCCAGTGCTCTATATTCATTCATAAAGTCCAGATACATTTTACGAAGTTCTGGATCTTTTAATGTCCTTCTCTCCAGGGCCTGAAACCGCCGAACTGCGGTTTCAAATGAGTGACCGAGTAACTTACGGTCAGCTTTAAAGGGCATTCTGACTTGAAGCCGTCCTGAAGGTAATACTTGAGTTGTATTAACGAAAAAGTTTTCACACTCTTATTGCTCTGGTGTTAATCTGTTGCCATTTGATTCTGAAGGTAATTCTTCTAGAGCCCAAAATTTTTGGACTACTGAATCTATTGACGTTAAGTGTTCTTCAGCTTGGCATAATGTGCTATGTATTTTGGGAGGAGAACTTAAATTGCTGGCGTATTTGCCAGATACAATCCACCCTAATAGGGTCTTTTGTAATGTTGGTTGATTAGGACCATTTTTAATTTGGCCAACAGCAAAAAGCTCGAAAAATATTTCTGCACCCAATAGGATGTCAACTTTTTTACCTTATGGAATTCTGGATCCGCCAATTCAATATTGTGCGGAATTTCCCAGCCATTAACATTAATGTTATGGTCTGGATGATTAGCTGAAATGCTACGCATTATCCAGACTTCCGCCGAAAATTCGTAATTATTTACCCGCGACTTAACAAACGCGCTTAATTTCGCCCCCACTTTCGTATTGGAATTGCCGATTCCAATTACGCTCAATGTTTTGTGTTGGCGTCGAATCCGCAACTTCTGCGCCATGTCCTCCGTCATAAAGTTGACCTGGGATCCTGAGTCCAGTAACGCTCTCGCAGGCAGGTACTCTCCACAGCTGTTCCTCACTTGGATTACTGCTGTTGCCAACATGACCCGATCCGGCATACTCGCTGTATGCATGGCATGAGTGGTTGAAGGTTGCGGATGAGGTGCAGCGGGGAAGGAAACCGTATACTGGTGCAACAATGTGAGATACGATCGATTGCACATACGACATCGATCCGCTCTGCACTTGGAGACAGTGTGTCCCTTACAAACAATTTATGCATAAGGGCACCTATTTTACGAACTCGAACCTCTGCTGCACCGGAAGCGTCTTGAAAGTGGGGCAGGCAGTCAAATAATGGTCCTTAGATTTGCACTGCTGACAAAGGGGCTGCCTCGTATTTGCTGCAACTAGCGCCGATTTGGTCCTGTCCATTTGTTGTTGCTTCCCATGACTGCCTGTTGGTAAGGGCTTCGTCCTGGCATGTGGTGCTCCTTCTGCTGATAGCTGCTGGTATCTTCGATTGAGGATGGCTTCGCATTCCGTCCACAGTGCCAGCTTGTCGTAGTCCAGCTGTTCTTCCCATTTGGATCGGGTGGCAGGATCGACCTTTGTCATTACGATGTGTATAATTATCGCGTTTTTTATCTGTTTCTCATCACCCAGCGATAGCAATGAGTCGTATACCGCAGACACTTCGTCAATCATTGATCGCAATGACGGTGCGGATGGCTTTGGGATGGTTGGCAGCTCAAAAGTTTAGATATTGTATTGAAAAATATTATCATGAACCTTTTTGAGACTTGCTAACGCTTTCGGGTAATTTTCATCCGACGTTTATCACGCTTTAACTGTTGCCAAAGACTCACCAGATAAACAATTTACCAAATGGTTAAATTTTTCAGTATCTGGGATATTTGGATCATTGTGAACCAAACTCTCAAACAATCTCATAAAATTTTTATATTCTGAATTCCCCTGAATTTCGGCAAATTCATTTTTGGTAGCCGTGAGCTGTGAGAAGCTACGAAAGATGTTTCGGCTATTGGCGTTAAATTTTGAGCTAATATTGATGATAAAGATGGACTTCGTTCCAACGATAATGTCCTCTAACTCCCCTCGGGCTATGTCGTCTTCATCAATCTCTTCAATTTTGGATTGGCATGTCATTAGTTTGACAATATGTGAATTTAAAATGTCGAGCCGACATTCTAATTCAATTGGATCTAGCGATATAGTTTTTTCAAGAAGGCCCGTTTTTATGCGCAAAATACTGCTTTTCGCAACCGTTCTTTGACGTCTTAACGATTTTAAGTCCGTCAACTCCTTACTTGGAGACAGGCTTGCGAGAGTTGGCTTTGGCTTGCTCATTGTGATTTTGAATTTAAAATTCACGAAAAAATTATTTGGCACAGAAGAATTTAATAGTGGGAATCAATGGCGAAAACGAAAACGAAAAATATCGATAAATCGCACTCGTTGCCTGGTGCGTAGGCAGTTTGCCTGCGCTTACTTCCCTTCTGCAGAGGATACAGCGACAGCTCATTCCCGCGAAGCGTCGGCAGCGGTGGTTGCAGCAGCGTTGATGTTGCAGTAGCGTTGATGGTGTTGCAGCAGCGTTGATTCCAACGCAGCAGCGAGGACTCCGACGTGGCAGCGATGTCACTGATCGTGACGTAACAGGACTGGACACTTAGCGGAAAGTAGGCAGATTCACGGCACTGGAAACGGAGGCTGTAACGGCACTTCACTCTTACAGCACTAGAAGCGGTGGTTTATCGGTACTTAGTACGGCACTGTAATAGGCGGGCACTTTACGGTAAATTTTTTTTTTTTTTTTAATATTAATTTTATTTTCTAATATTTTCGGCACTTGTAGCCTATAAAAGCACTATAAATTTTCACTTTCACCGATTTAAACAATTTGGTTCAATTTTTATGTGACCCACTGTACCCGTTGCTTATTTACCGCTTGCTTACAATACTTTGTTCGATCACCCTCTCCTTATGTATTTCGCTCTCTTGTGCTTATCTTCTAATATCGTAAGTAAGAACTTTAAAGTGACAATTAGCACATAGGTATGTACATATGTATGTATGTAATTTTTCACCACACACTTCTTTTCACGTATAGGTAAGTATTTTAATTATATTCCTTACAATTGTTGTTCTTATTTATTTTCTTTTCTTTTCTTTTTCAGGTATTAGGTAAAAGCCGGTAAGTATGTAGAGTACACGTACATATGTTTGTACGTATGTATATTTAACCAAATTTACACTCCACTTAGTTCACTCCACGTTACGAATATATGTACAGTTTGTCAACAAATTCTTTGCAAAATGAAAATTGACTCAAAAAATCAACTTTGACATTAAATTTCTTTAACAAAGGTTTAGTTTTTTATGATTTTTCTTTTACAGTATTATTATAGGATATATCTAGTCATAGAATATGTTAAAAAAATAACAAAAGTAAAAACAAAAACATAAGATAGGACTCAAATAAGCAAAAACAACAAAAAACCAATTGTCAATCAATTCTTTGCAAAATGCAAGCACATGTCGAAGAACGAATTCATGAGAAATGAACGGGACATTTTCAAAGCTGGAATGTTACCCCGGACACATACCATTCAACAATACATCCCACACACATCATTTAACACGCTCCAATACGCTTCACCATCACTTTACTCATCATAGCATCACCTACCATCCACATTAATACATTAATAATTTGTACGTGTGTATATTTAACCAAATTTACACTCCACTTAGTTCACTCCACGTCACGTATATATGTATGTACATTAGGGTGGCCCTTATTTTCCAAAGTATTCCGATTCTCGATCGCACCCCTTAGAAATATGAGAATAGCCAAAAAACTAGTATATACAAAGTTTTAGGCCAATCAAAAAAGATTTAGAGGTTGTGCATGGAGCTTGAAATCTTGAAAAATTAAGAATTTTTGCCATTTTTATGTCTCAGACTTCCATATTTCAAAGCCACACTATCCCTTACTGGTTTTCCATACCGTAATAAGATAATAAGAATAACATTAGAACCGTTATAACGGTATATCACGAGCATGCGACGCTTGAGAATGCACGTGCAACACATTTAATTTACTTTCATATTTGTATTTCTGTAACTCTATCATCAATCGACCGATTTTTAAGATTGTGGTAATTTTGGAAAGGAAATAAAATCCAGATCTTATTACGGTATGGAAACCAGATTGCGTGGCTTTGAAATATGGAAATCTGAGACATAAAAATGGCAAAAATTCTTAATTTTTCAGGATTTCCAGCTCCTTGCGCAACCTCTAAACCTTTTTTGATTGACCCAAAACTTTGTATATACTAGTTTTTGGGCTATTCGCATATTTCTAGGGGGTGCGATCGAGAATCCAGAAACTTTTTTTATCCTCCATACAACTAAGGGTCACCCTAATGTACATATATATATATATATATATATATATTGCTGCAATTTATTGTTAATTATTTATCGTTTTAGTTTTGTTTATTTTATTTATGTATGTAAATTATTTCCCGTATCGCGGGAATTTATAAAAAAATATAATTTTCTATCTGCAAACGCGCAGAGAAATAAAATACGTCATATCGGTACGATTGCCGGAGACAAAATCTATCCTTTATTTTCAAGTTACTAATATTTATACATTTTCTTATTATTTACTTAGGGTTATTACATATTGAAGCTGAGTTGGAAACAAAGAAAGTGTCAATTTACATTAATATCATATTCAGCATTTTTAGGCAGAACGTTAAGTGTTCTGTTTTAATTTTATTATGCCTTCTTGTGAGGTCTACAAATATTGTTTGTATAAGAATGGATTATTCTAATGCGAACGGAAAAAGTATATCGAATTCTTAAATAAGCAAAGATTTTAATTTACGATCCCGCACAAGTACAAAGTGTAAAGATTCAATATTGTTTACAGTTATGTTCAAGTGGCTGTGTGGAGGCTGTCGTTAACTCCCCCCTTCCTAAGATGAATCGTCCCCGATTCACTATTATTTTGAGTTAATTTATATATTTGATCTAAAAGAGCATTATATGTGACTTCTTGTAGTTGCACATTTTCTATTGGTTTGGGAATTTCGCGAGATTTTTTTAATTTTAATATTATGTAAATTATGAAAAGTATTCCCAAGATTAAAATGATGTACCAAAAATATGAATAGACTTTGATATCCTTATTCCGTTCTGCTAAAATGTTTATATTATCTAATTTTAACAGTTTATTAGTTGTTTCAATATATTCTAAAATTTCAAAATTATTGATATGGTTGTTTTTAAAATAATTCCAGATTTTTGTTTCTATATTTTCATAAGTTTGATTATTACTCACTGTATTATTTTCAAATGTTATTAAATATGTTCCATTTAATGTTTGATTGTCTACAATATTTTTTCCTGAGATTAATATTGCTCCTGGTTTTATTTCTTCTATTTTCAAATTTTTCTCTTTTAATTTTTTACAGTTTCCTTGTTTTTTATTTAATATTTCTGATAAACATGTACTTTTTTTATTTAATTTGCAATATGTTTTTGTAATTTCAGTTTTACAATTTTGTATATTAAAAAAATTATTATTACAATACGTTATGTTCTGATCAATTATAAGCTTACCATCTAATTGAGCTATGGCTCTTACATCATAGTATTTACATGTTAATTCTATTTTAGGGTATTTGATATAAAGTATAATTATATCTCCTTTTTGTGCTATTTTAAATTTTGAAATGTCCATTAAGTCTGTAATGGTCATTGTACCATGTTGGTAATATGTTATATTTTTTAATTCATCAAAATGTAAAATTGTTGGATTTAAAATTCCTATTTTCCCAAATGTTATTGTATTTATTATATTTTGTAGTTCATGTATAATGTATTGATTTCTTCTTCTTTTGATTTTTCTGGCTGTGTTATCACCTTTAATATTATTTATTGTATCAGTTAATTCTGTTATTACTTTAAAAATTTCTGAATTTGTAGTAAATTGTTTATTGTTATTTATTGTTAGATCATTTAATCTATCATTTATTTTTATGAAATCGTCATGGTCTGGAGTTCCTGCTATCCATTTCCAAAGTGTACCTAATTCATTTATTCCTCTTTTTTGTCTAATATGGTTTTGTTTTAACTGTCCTAATAAAGTTTCAATTAACAATATTTCTGATTCTGTTTCTTGAGTGGTAATTTCTAAATTATCATTATTATCTATTCTATACTTCATATTGTTATAAAAACTTCTTTTTTCCTCTGCTATTATATTTTCAAAGATTGTTAAATTAATGATGTGAAATATATCTCCATATTCTTCATAAATGGAAACGTCTCCATTTTCAATAAGTACGTAGTCCTGTCGGGTATAATCTATGATATCAGCTGTCGTTAAGCCAATTAATAATGTGAAAATTGAAAGGATCATTTTGAAAACCTATAAATAATTATGATTTTATGTTATCTTTATGTATAATTCTATTTCTATTATTTATTATTATCTTATTTCCCAAGTTTTCTTTAACTTGTTGTTTCTTATACCTAGGTTCTAATTTATTTCTTTCTCCTATTATTTTTTCATAAATAATTTGTCCAGGATGATATTGCTTATCTGTCCTATGTTTATTATGAGACATTAGCATTTTTTCTTGTGCTTGCTTTAAAGTGGTTGGTAAATTTTCATGGCTTACCTTATTATAAAGTACTTCATTTGGTTTAAATTTCGTTATTGAATGTATTGTTTTATTGTATTGTTGCGCTGCTCTAAGTACTGTTTCTAAATTACTGACAATATTGTATTCTTCTTTTATACATCTGGCTATTTCAATTATAGTTGAATGAACTCTTTCAACTTGTCCATTAGTTGTGCTATGACGTGGATCACAAAAGCAATTTTCAATATTTAACCTTTGCATTAAGGATTTAAATGTTGGTTTGGTAAAGCTTGGTTCATTATCTAAAGTAATTTGTTTTACATCTGTGAAGGTTTGTAGTAATTCTAAAACCTTTTCTTCGATATTTGACTTGTCTTCTATATGCTTCAATATTAAAAATTTTGAATAGGCGTCTACACATGTGATAAATTTTAGTTTTTGTGTGTAAAAACTGTCTAAGTGAAGCTGTTCTCCTTCTTTCTCTGGAATTGGGGCTTTACCTATTGGTATTTTCTTAGGATGGCGATCATATTTATTTTTATTGCATATCATACAATTTCGAATGTATTCTTTCATTCTTTTCCTCATTTCGGGCCAATAATACAATTTCTCTATTTGTTTAAGATTTTCATTATAGCTTCGATGAGCTCTATTATGGGTTTGTTCGATTAATCCGGACTGATCTTCTCTATTAATAATATCCATTGGAAAAAGTTTGGTAAATACAAATTTGTTTTGAAAGGTTTGTTTTAGAGCTTCTTGGATTTCGTGCAAGTCTTCAACAGTGCAGTGAATCGCCGTCACTAACTTTGGTTGAATATATTCTTTCAAAATCGTCATTAAATTTTCTATTGTATCATACTCTATTAAATGCCTTTTATTCCCAAATGTTTCGATTAACTCATGAATCGTGAACCTATTTTTACTTAGTACAATTTGCTGTTTAAACTGATTTAATGGTTTTTGTGTTTCTTTTATTTGATTGTTTTCACTACTCTGTGCTGAGTGTTCTGAATCTTCCGATTCGTTTGTTAAGTGGTTTAATTGAAGACGGGAAAGTGCGTCTGCTACTACATTGGTTTTACCGGGTTGGTATACAAATTTAGGAGAGAATTCTTCTATAATTGCGTGCCATCTTTTCATTTTTGGATTCGGGTTACGGGGTGATAAAGCAAATGTTAATGGTTGATGATCAGTATGTATTTCCAAATTGGTTACACCGTAGAGGTAATTTCGTAGATTTTTTAGTGCCCAAACAATGGCATAAAGCTCCTTCTCATTAGTTGCGTAATTTCTTTCAGTTTTATTAAGAGTTTTTGAGATGAAGGTAATTGGTTTACCTCCTTGTGATAGTACCGCACCCATTGCAAAGTTAGATGCATCGGTAGTTAATACAAATATTTTTGAGTAATCAGGTTGTGTTAATTCCATTTCTGAAGCCAAATGATTCTTTAATTTATTTAATGCAGATATTCCTTCGTCATCTAGAGTTATTTCAAATTTTTTTGATTTATTTTTAGAAATCCTACCATTTTCTCCCGATAGGTATTTTGTCAAAGGTTTGGCTATCGCTGCATAGTCTTTAACAAATTTACGATAATATCCTGCAAGCCCTAAGAAACCTCTTAATTCCCGCAAGTTTCTTGGTATTGGATAATTTAATATTAATTTTATTTTATTTGGGTCTGTTTTGATAACATTTTTAGCTACTACATAACCCAAAAACTCTATTTCTTTCGCGAAAAATTTTGATTTTTCTAATGAAATTTTCATATTAGCATTTTTTAAAATTTCTGTAATTGTTTCCAAATCCTTTAAGTGTTGAGTTATATTTTTTGAAAAAATAATTATATCATCCATATAAACGTGACAAATTTTTCCAATATGTTCTCGCAATATGTCATCCATTGCTCTCTGAAAAATTCTAGGAGCATTTTTTAAACCAAAAGGCAAACGTGACAAATTTTTCCAATATGTTCTCGCAATATGTCATCCATTGCTCTCTGAAAAATTCTAGGAGCATTTTTTAAACCAAAAGGCATTCTCAAAAATTCATATTTCCCATTATTTACGGAAAAGGCTGTTTTCTCAATATCATTCTTTGACATTAAAATTTGATGAAATCCTGATTCTAGATCGATGCTTGAAAAATATTTTGCTTTGCCTAAATTAGACAATATTACGTTAGTATCCGGAATAGGATAACGATCGGAAATTGTATGCTCATTTAGCTTTTTGTAATCAATTACCATTCTAAGTTTTGGTGTTCCATTCTCATTTGTACCCTTTTTTGGTACCACCCAAATAGGTGAATTATACGGACTTTTACTCGGTCTTATGATATTTTCATTAATCAATTTTTTTATTTCTTCATTAATAAATGAATTTACAGATAAGGGATATGGATATTGTCTGCTCCATATCGGATCCTCATTCTTCATTCTTATTTCCGCTTTTACTTTTGTCATAAAGGGAAAGTTTGTATTAATTCTTGAATGCATGTGAGCAATTTTTTCTTTTATATGTGTTTTAAGATCTCTCAATTCTTCATCTTGATTTTCATTGTTTGAACTTTCGGAATTATTTTCCGAATAATAATTGTCATTATCACCATTCATTTCTGAGCCACTTTCACCCAATATTGAATAGTTATCGTTCATGTTGCCGGTAAATTCATCGGCTGGCGCTTTAGAGAATTTTTCCTCTAAAATAATTTTGTTTAGATAGTTTTCCTTTTCTATATTGTCGGTAAATACATCGACTGGCGTTGTAGAACTTCTTCGTTCCACAATATTTTTTGTATATTTATTATTTTCATTCTGCTGGTATAAATCTTCAGCTGGCGTTTTAGGATCTTTTTGTCCCAAAAAAAAATTTTTTAATATAATATTGCCGGTAATTGCTTCGGCTAGTTTTACGGAATCTTTATGTTCCTTACCTTTTTTATTTATACCAATATTTTTATCGGTTGGTTGAGCGGAAACTTTTTGTTCCTTGACTTTTATATTTTCTCCATTTTTATTTTCAAAATAAATGTTCATACTGTTTGCTTCATTTTTATTATTATTTTTTTCCATATAATTTATTTTCCCATTGGGCACATCGATAAGTGCCTCAATTTTTTTAAGGAAATTGTATCCCAAAAGGAGATCCGATTCTAAACCTTCTATTTCGTAGAAAATTCCTTCGACCCCAAATATGGTTATTATATGATAATACTTTATTATGGAATAGCCGTTCACGGTTTTTATCCGTTTATAAATGGCTAGTTCGTTTTTGTTATTATAAACCCCAGGCTTAATGTAGCAAGAGGTTGCTCCTGTATCGACTAGAGTTTTAAACTTTTCTTTATTTTTGAGTCGTAGAGTTTTAGATAGGGGAGTTCATCCCCTCCTTGTCTAAAAAATGACTCTCATTCATGTTGTTTATTTTTTGGGTTTTTTCTTGTGGGCGAAAGCTATAATTGCTTTCCCTTGGTCGTTTTATTCCTTGGTTGTTTTTATTTGAAATATACCTGTTTGATTGGTCCATATTGGCTTGATGGCTTGTACTGGCTAATGGTTTTCCAAAATTTTGGTATTTATGGTTATTGCTTTGTTGGGGCTTTTGGTAAGTTTCCCTTCGGTATAATCTAGACATAGATGGATCTATGTCCATTGGTTCTGGTTTTGGCATGTTGTTCCTTTGAGGAAATCGTAAATTATTACTTGGATATAACTGTTTTACTCTTGTCCTTTCATTTGCAAAATTTTGTGCAAATCGAGCTCTCTGATTATTGGACTCTAATTCCTGAGCTTTGGCCAATGCATCTGGCAAATCTTCCGGACAGAGGGAAAATATATCTCTTAATGGAGCGTTAAGTCCAGTTATAAAGATTCTAAGAGCCTGGTCTCTATTCGTTTTATTCAATTCTTTTGTTATTGGTGCGGCCCCTCCATAAGTCATAATGGTTTTATTAGTCATCAACGTTAGTTTTTTGTTGACTAAATTATAATATTCAATGACTGTCATTGAGCCTTGTCGTAGAACACTCATTTCCTGTTCTATGATATGTATTGGACGTTTGTCCGAATATGCAAAGTCGAGACGCGCGATTATTGCGTCAAAATTTAACACAGTACCATGGTTGGTTAATGTGTCATTTGCTTCTAGTGTAATTTTGTTACGCATAATCGTAAGGGCTGCGAAGTACTTTCGGCTACCTCTTATATATAGGCTCATAGCGTTATGTGCTGCTTCTCGCCAGCTAACATAA
Source organism: Zeugodacus cucurbitae (assembly GCF_028554725.1). Taxonomy (NCBI): domain Eukaryota; kingdom Metazoa; phylum Arthropoda; class Insecta; order Diptera; family Tephritidae; genus Zeugodacus; species Zeugodacus cucurbitae. The sequence continues at coordinate 39,571,076 of NC_071668.1, forward strand.
GCGTTTATCCTTCCCGCAAATTCTGGTAAGGATTTTATAACATCCAGTGACTCATGACACTGAATATTGTCATTTATTATTTCCGTCTGAAAATCTGTTACTCTGTGTGATTCAATTTCAACCTGAGTTTTTAATCCGTCTATTTCTTGCCTTAATGTAATATTACTTTCCGCAATCAGGCGCGTAATTAGATCTACCGTTAATCCTGCCTCATTAGCCATGATTAATTAATATTATTTTTCCTAAAGTTTAGAGAAAGAATTTTATTATTATTTTATATTTGTATAATCTCTTCTAGGAAGAGATGCTCTTCTATTCTGGAGGGTCCTTTTTTGTAGGATTCGCAGAATTGAGCTAAGTTATGAGGGTCTTTTAAATTTGTTATATGGCTGGTCGAGCCTTAATTTATATTTTTACTTATTTTTTATATAATTTTATATCATTGCGGTCTTTTTGATCTCTGTATCATAGCTATAGTTTCAGTTTCTCTCGTATCCCTATTATAATAATCTTCTAATGTGGCGTTTGGCTTTTTCCCTATATAAGAGAACACTTTGTTCATGCAATCTATCTTTTGTTTTTGTTGATAGTAATAATTAAAAACAAAACCTTCTGTATTCTCTTTATTTCCGTAATCGTTTAAATTGTCTACTATTTTGTTTATTAAGTCGTAATTCAGATGATCGGGTAGGGCGTCCGAGTCAGTCATTTCTTTAAAACAAATTTTATATAATTAGTCGTATAGACTTTAAACATTTTTATGATTCTCTGGAGGGTCCCCCCGAAGGTGGTGAATCGCAGAGTTTTTTATTTGTTATAAGCTGGAGGGTCCCCCCGAAGGTGGTGAATCGCAGCTTTATTTTATTTTATTATTGGTTGTACAAACCATAAATTATGTTTTATTTTTTTCTGGGGCACTTTTTCTCTTTGTGATCCCCACCGCAATTTTTGCAGTAGTATAATCTAATATACTTAGGTTTAATTTGGGTGTGCCCCATAAATATATATATATATAATTTTAATGTTATTAATCTTACTGTTTTCTATAAATTTTCCGGAACTTCCCACGTTGTCTTTTCTCCAATGTTGTCCTCTGAGTATAATTGTTTTCTTCAATGTTGTCTTCTGAGTATAATTGTTTTCTCCAATGTTGTTTTTAGTGTTTTTTTTTTGTTTTTTTTTTTTTTTTTTTTTTTCGTCGGTACTTTTTATTTAAAATATATTTTATTTTAACATTAATTATTATTTTTTGTTTACGCGGCACGACCCGTGTTATATTAAAGATTTAGTTAGTTTACGTGATATAGCACGTTTTGGTTTTAACTTTTTAATTTTTAATTTTTCTCACTTTTATTGTTATGCTTTTTTTTTGCATATTTATTACTTTTCTCACAAGGATTTTATTTTTTCGTTATTTGTCCTTTATAAGGATCTTTTATGTGTGAGTTCAATTTAATGACCACGATCACGTATCCTTTCCTAAGGATATTTTGTTTTTTGTGGCCCCACGTTGGGCGCCAATTATTTCCCGTATCGCGGGAATTTATAAAAAAATATAATTTTCTATCTGCAAACGCGCAGAGAAATAAAATACGTCATATCGGTACGATTGCCGGAGACAAAATCTATCCTTTATTTTCAAGTTACTAATATTTATACATTTTCTTATTTTTTTCTTAGGGTTATTACATATTGAAGCTGAGTTGGAAACAAAGAAAGTGTCAATTAACATTAATATCATATTCAGCATTTTTAGGCAGAACGTTAAGTGTTCTGTTTTAATTTTATTATGCCTTCTTGTGAGGTCTACAAATATTGTTTGTATAAGAATGGATTATTCTAATGCGAACGGAAAAAGTATATCGAATTCTTAAATAAGCAAAGATTTTAATTTACGATCCCGCACAAGTACAAAGTGTAAAGATTCAATATTGTTTACAGTTATGTTCAAGTGGCTGTGTGGAGGCTGTCGTTAACTTGTATGCCACTGTACTCAACACTTTTCACATATCATTTTTCACATACATATGTATTAATGACTTTTAATTTTTACATTAATCACTTTCTTTTTATTTAGGGATCACTTTACTAATATTTTTGTTTAATATGTGTATATTTATTAAATTATTCTTCTTTTTTCCTTTTTTATGTATGTATTTTTGTAACACTGCACTGCACTATCGTTTTTGGTGACACTTGCACAGATATATATCAATTTTCTAGTATATTTCAATTTTTTTTTGTATGTTTGTTTAAAGTTTGTTTTCACTTCACTTTTCCGAAGACCGAAAACCGAAAGAAATTAACAGGCAATTAGTAACGAAAAATGTATCAATTTTATTAAAATTTAAACTAAGTTCACGCACTTAGTCCCTGCTCGGACGCCACGAAAAAATCTCAAGCGTTTTTGAGATGCGAAAAAACTATTACTTGCGATGCGCGAAAATTAAGAAGCCAATTGCCTGTTGCGAAAAAGTAAGATTCCGATCAAAAGAAAATCACGTGCGTACGGTTTCACAGTTCAAATACAAGAGAGTTCTTTATTCCATTTTATGTGATCACTTAGTCTAAATCTTAAAGTAACGGTATTATAAATATGTATTTTAAAGGGGTAAGTATAATTTTAGCGCAATTTCGTTAAATGAAGTAATAGATTAAGGTACGGTATTAAGGTAAGTAATAGAATAATGTAATATAAATGTATTATTAGGGTAAGTAATAGAGTAAGGTAATATAAATGTATTATTAGGGTAAGTATGATTTTTATAATTCAATATTTTAATTCAATTTCTAATATTCCAATACAATTCATTTTTTATTTTAAGTTTTAGATTTTTGCAATTATATATATATGTCGCTTGACGCAACATTGTATATGAGGGTTGAGGTAATTCCTGAAACCGGATTAGTCAAAAACGTTTTTGACTAAATAGGCACAAAAACGTTTTGTGCTCTAACCCACACCAAGCGCAATTTTATCTTTTTGTCTCGCTTGGTGTGCATTGAAATAAAACAAAACGTAGATATACAAAATTTTGAAATGTAAAACATTAAATTTTTAAGCAATTACAAACTACCACAAAAGCATAACTCCTGCGGAAAGATTAACCCTGGTCGAGACCAACGGTCTGATACACTTAGTCGAGACCAGTGGTGCTTGGCTAGGCCCATATGTGTTTACATACATTTGTATGGAAATACGTGTTGTATTTACGCTCATACATGTACAATATATGTAGATACATTTTTGAAATTTCTTACCTCTCGATTTGGTTTGGGCATACTCTGAACTACCTGAAAAGGAACAAGTAAGGAAGGGCTAAGTTCGGGTATAACCGAACATTTTATACTCTCGCAATTTATTTATTAAACTTTATTTATATTATATAATACACAATTTGACCGATTTCGGCGATTTTTATAATGGGGCTGCCACAGTGTAAACATAGTATTTGTGCAAAGTTCTGCACCGATATCTTCACTTGTGCTTACTTTATATACAGTAAAAGCTCTTTATTCCCGGGGTATATGTTCCATAAATATGCCGCGATTATAGAAACCGTGAATACGGGATGGTAATTTATCCTAGGTGCCAAAAAGAAACAAATATGTATATAAAAACTGATTTAATTGAAACTGATTTTTGAACATTTTAACTAATTATCTTAAGGCTTATGCAATGGTTTGAAGAATTTTGTAATTTTTTCTTGCTTAGCAGTTTTCAAAAGCTCCTTTAATTCAGACTGATACACAGCAGTCGCATTAGCAATTTGTCTCTTAAAAATTAGACTTCCTTCCATAGACGAATCAATGTTCATAAAGAAATCTCAGAGCTCATTTGCCATTCTTAAACATTCACTAAGATTTTTCAAATTGAATGTCACGTTTCCAGTGCTTGTTGAAGTCTCTTCTTCAATAGGTTGTGTTCAGTTCCATGTGAGCTCCTTCTATATGGAAATATTACCAAAAGTTCAAAAATATTGCGAAAATAGTGGAATATTTAACATTTTCTTGTAATAAGATCTATTTCACTTTTTTATTAGTCCATTCGACAAGAATATTGGGTGTGATACCTATTGGAATAATTTTATTATTATGTATGAGCTTATTAGATCCGCGAATAAAAAAATTTTTAGTCGCGAATATAGTAATTGGGTCTCATTGTTTTAATCCGCGAATAGTGAAAACGCGAATAAAGGAAGCGCGAATAAGGAGCTTTCACTGTATTGTAAAGTAAACCATCAGATCGTCTTCAAAGTTCTAGGAGATGTGGTTTTTGACCCATAAGTGGGCGACGCCACGCCCATTTTCCATTTTGTAAAAAAATCTGAGTGCAGCTTCCATCTGCCATTTCTTATGTGAAATTTAGTGTTTCTGACGTTTTTCGTTAGTGAGTTAACCCACTTTTAGTAATTTTCAACCTAACCTTTGTATGGGAGGTGGGCATGGTTATTATCCGATTTCTTTAATTTTTGGACTGTATTAAGAAGTGGCTAAAAAAACGACTGCAGAAAGTTTGGTTTATATAGCTCTATTGGTTTGCGAGATATGTACAAAAAAATTACATCCAAATATGTCCCTTCATAGTGCGATCCTTCATACCAAATTTTATTTCCATAGCTTTATTTATGGCTTAGTTATGGCACTTTATGTTTTTAGTTTTGGGTGTTACAAACAACCGTTATGTGAACAAAACTATAATACACTCTAGCAACTTTGTCGCGTTCCTTTTCGTTCATTTTTTGATTTATTTAGGAGCATATGAATAATTTTTGAGCGATTTTTCAATTGATTTTATGATGATGGGTCCTGAGGAATACAAAAAAAAACATATGTAATAAATTTTCGAATGCTGTTGACAAACTGGATTTGAACATTTAGAACAGAAAAATCGAGTTTTACCACGCAATTTATCGCTTTCTTGCAAACAAAGTCTGCAATCTTTCCTTCCTTTGAGTGTGTCAGCACCTTTTGATGTTGCAGCTACTATTGAGTGAACGACCGAAAAAGGATTCAAAAGCCAAACGTCAAGGTAGATGTTTGATGACATTAGGATTGTTCACACGATTTTCGCTAATGGGCGTTGCCAATGTTCTCGATAAATTGTAAAGAAAAGTGCGTCGTGCATCCTTTTTATCTAGATGGTCGATTTCTTTGCAAACTACGAAAGCAGCCAATCCCATCACATCCTCAACAAGTTGAAAAAAGGCAAATATCTATCTATGTACAATCTAAATATATTTAAATAACATTTAAAAACAAAATATGCCTGGCCAGACCCGTTGGTCTCGAGGGTTAATTATAACACTATGTTTATATTAAATTTATTTATTTATTTAAAATTTATTTAAATGATGCTTATTTTTATAATTATGCATGATTTTGTCTTTGAAAAACAACGGTGCAGCGATAAGTAACGAAACGGGTTTTTAAGTCTTGTTGTTTTTTTTATTCGGTGTGGGTGGGGTTATAGCTCAGCAAGTATTGTTCGACAACGAAAACGGTTTGAGACAAATTTGTCAAATTTAGTGTGCGTTGGTTGTATGAACATACATAAGAAATTCAATAACATCTCTTCGAACAAGTCAAGGATCGAACAAGATTTTTGGTTCCGTTGGCCCATATGAAGCTATGGGCAGTTGTAGAAATACGTTTTTGACTGCTCCGGTGTGGGTTGACCCTAAGGTATAAAGCGCACCATATTATTGGAAAACTTATAATTAGATGTGGGAGCTAGGAAAAGTTATTACCCGATTTTAACCATTTTTGGTGCAGAGACACACTATTAAAAGAGAACTATTCCTTCTGAATTACGTTAAAATATCTAAGAAATTTACCGATATTTTCAATAAAAAATTTGCCGCAACCTTTGAGATCCTCATGTTCGGTATTCGGGGTCTTAAAAAGTTGTAGTTCAATTTCAGAGATTTTTATATGGACAAGGCCACACTAGAAATAAAGTATTTATGCCCATCCCAAGGAAATGGTTCAAACTAAATTTGGTTGAAATTCGTAGAGTAATTTCTGAGCCACGCCCATTTCAAATTCTCTATACAAATTTGAGTGTAGCCCTTCAATGCCATCTTTACCTTATAATCAGCCATAAATAAATATATAATAAGCTATAAAAGTAGTATTTGGTACAGAGGGTCATGTTTGGATGCAATTTTTTTTTTAAGTCGGCGTGGCCCTGCCCCCAAATAGGTTTTTGTATATATCTTGCAAACCAATAAAGCTATATAAACCAAACTTTCTGCAGTCATTTTCTTTACGTACCCCACCATACAACATGAAAATAGGTGAAATCGGATAATAACCACACCCACTTTCCATACTGTTTTAACATAATTACTTGACAGGCGTAAGAACCGCTTACCTGATCCACCACAACGCGCCATTCATCTCTCCGTTTTGAAATTTAGCACCTTGTGGAAATTCCAAGTACTGCCAGGTCACTTTTCACTTGGTCTTTCCAACGGAGTGGATGGCGTCCTCTTTCGCGGCTTCCACCAGCGGATACTGCATCGAACATTTTCAAAGCTGGAATGTTACCCCGGACACATACCATTCAACAATACATACCACACAGATCATTTAACACGCTCCAATACGCTTCACCATCATCTTACTCATCATAGCATCACCTACCATCCACATTAATACATTAATAATTTGTACGTATGTATATTTAACCAAATTTACACTCCACTTAGTTCACTCCACGTCACGTATATATGTATGTACATTAGGGTGGCCCTTATTTTCCAAAGTATTCCGATTCTCGATCGCACCCCTTAGAAATATGAGAATAGCCAAAAAACTAGTATATACAAAGTTTTAGGTCAATCAAAAAAGATTTAGAGGTTGTGCATGTAGCTTGAAATCTTGAAAAATTAAGAATTTTTGCCATTTTTATGTCTCAGACTTCCATATTTCAAAGCCACACTATCCCTTACTGGTTTTCCATACCGTAATAAGATAATAAGAATAACATTAGAACCGTTATAACGGTATATCACGAGCATGCGACGCTTGAGAATGCACGTGCAACACATTTAATTTACTTTCATATTTGTATTTCTGTAACTCTATCATCAATCGACCGATTTTTAAGATTGTGGTAATTTTGGAAAGGTAATAAAATGCAGATCTTATTACGGTATGGAAACCAGATTGCGTGGCTTTGAAATATGGAAGTCTGAGACATAAAAATGGCAAAAATTCTTAATTTTTCAGGATTTCCAGCTCCTTGCGCAACCTCTAAACCTTTTTTGATTGACCCAAAACTTTGTATATACTAGTTTTTGGGCTATTCGCATATTTCTAGGGGGTGCGATCGAGAATCCAGAAACTTTTTTTATCCTCCATACAACTAAGGGTCACCCTAATGTACATATATATATATATATATATATATTGCTGCAATTTATTGTTAATTATTTATCGTTTTAGTTTTGTTTATTTTATTTATGTATGTATGCCACTGTACTCAACACTTTTCACATATCATTTTTCACATACATATGTATTAATGACTTTTAATTTTTACATTAATCACTTTCTTTTTATTTAGGGATCACTTTACTAATATTTTTGTTTAATATGTGTATATTTATTAAATTATTCTTCTTTTTTCCTTTTTTATGTATGTATTTTTGTAACACTGCACTGCACTATCGTTTTTGGTGACACTTTCACAGATATATATCAATTTTCTAGTATATTTCAATTTTTTTTTGTATGTTTGTTTAAAGTTTGTTTTCACTTCACTTTTCCGAAGACCGAAAACCGAAAGAAATTAACAGGCAATTAGTAACGAAAAATGTATCAATTTTATTAAAATTTAAACTAAGTTCACGTTCATGAAAAATCTCAAGCGTTTTTGAGATGCGAAAAAACTATTACTTGGGATGCGCGAATAATTAAGAAGCCTAATTGCCTGTTGCGAAAAAGTAAGATTCCGATCAAAAGAAAATCACGTGCGTACGGTTTCACAGTTCAAATACAAGAGAGTTCTTTATTTCCTTTTATGTGATCACTTAGTCTAAATCTTAAAGTAACGGTACTATAAATATGTATTTTAAAGGGGTAAGTATAATTTTGGCGCAATTTCGTTAAATGAAGTAATAGATTAAGGTACGGTATTAAGGTAAGTAATAGAGTAAGGTAATATAAATGTATTATTAGGGTAAGTATGATTTTTATAATTCAATATTTTAATTCAATTTCTAATATTCCAATACAATTCATTTTTATACTCTCGCAACAAATGTTGCTAAAGAGAGTATTATAGTTTTGTTCACATAACGGTTGTTTGTAACACCCAAAACTAAACGAGTTAGATATAGGGTTATATATACCAAAGTGATCAGGGTGAAGAGTGGAGTTCAAATCCGAATGTCTGTCTGTCCGTCCGTCCGTCCGTCTGTGCAAGCTGTAACTTGAGTAAAAATTAAGATATCTTGATGAAACTTGGCACCATAGGAAGGTTGCTTTCGAAAATGAGCAAAATCGGACCACTGCCACGCCCACAAAATGACGAAAACCGAAAACACATAAAGTGCCATAACTAAGCCATAAATAAAGCTATAGAAATAAAATTGGGTATGAAGGATCGCACTATGAAGGGGCATATTTGGATGTAATTTTTTTGGGGAAGTGGGCGTGGCTCCGTCCCTTACTAAGTTTTTTGTACATATCTCGCAAACCAATAGAGCTATATAAACCAAACTTTCTGCAGTAGTTTTCTTTAGCCACTTCCTAATACAGTCCAAAAATGAAAGAAATCGGATCATAACCAGGCCCACCTCCCATACAAAAGTTAGGTTGAAAATTACAAAAAGTGGGTGAACTCATTAACGAAAAACGTCAGAAACACTAAATTTCACATAAGAAATGGCAGATGAAAGCTGCACTCAGATTTTTTTACAAAATGGAAAATGGGCGTGGCATCGACCACTTATGGGTCAAAAACCATATCTCAGGAACTACTCGACCGATTTCAATGAAACTTGGTTTGTAATAGTTTCCTTACATCCCAATGATATGTTGTGAAAATAGGCCAAATCGCTTCACAACCACGCCTACTTCCTATATACCAGAACATAGAAGATGATCTGAATCGTTTACATTACTATATATAAAGTAAGCACTAGTGAAGATATCGGTGCAAAACTTTGCACAAATACTGTATTTATAGTGTGGCAGCCAATTTCTAAAAATCGCCGAAAGCGGACCATAGGTTTTCAAGGCCCCATATATCGAACATGAGGACCTCGGTGCTTCTAACCTAATATTAGGGTTTCCAACTTTCAATGGACTTTATACAATATATATGACGAATATGTGGGTCAAATTGTGTATTATATAATATTAATTAAGTTAAATAAATAAATTGCGAGGGTATAAAATGTTCGGTTACACCCGAACTTAGCCCTTCCTTACTTGTTTATTTTAAGTTTTAGGTTTTTGCAATTATATATATATGTCGCTTGACGCAACATTGTATATGAGGGTTGAGGTAATTCCTGAAACCGGATTAGTCAAAAACGTTTTTGACTAAATAGGCACAAAAACGTTTTGTGCTCTAACCCACACCAAACGCAATTTTATCTTTTTGTCTCGCTTGGTGTGCATTGAAATAAAACAAAACGTAGATATAAAAAATTTCAAAATGTAAAACATTAAATTTTTAAGCAATTACAAACTACCACAAAAGCATAACTCCTGCGGAAAGATTAACCCTGGTCGAGACCAACGGTCTGATACACTTAGTCGAGACCAATGGTGCTTGGCTAGGCCCCTATGTGTTTACATACATTTGTATGGAAATACGTGTTGTATTTACGCTCATACATGTACAATATAGATACATTTTTGAAATTTTTTACCTCTCGATTTGGTTTGGGCATACTCTGAACTACCTGAGAAAGAACAAGTAAAGAAGGGCTAAGTTCGGGTGTAACCGAACATTTTATACTCTCGCAATTTATTTATTAAACTTTATTTATATTATATAACACACAATTTGACCCACATATTCGTCATATATATTGTATAAAGTCCATTGAAAGTTGGAAACCATAATTTTAGGTTAGGAGCACCGAGGTCCTCGTGTTCGATATATTATTAACCCAAACGATTACCCTCCTCCCGCCCAACCGACGCGTGGGGCGCAGTCCGCATACGAGCGGAATTTGCCGAGTCTAGAAAGGCAAGATTTTTAAGCGTCCGGTTCTCAAACTGCTCAGCTACAGAAAGAAACATTTCAATAGCTGAGATTTAAAAATTTATAAAAACAAAAAGTTAAAAATTTCTGAGAATTATTCTGAATATGAGGATACCCATTTAAGAAGTCTTGGTTGAAAACCAAGAAGATCCAGTTTTTGCAAAAGAATTGAGTGGTTCACTCTATCGAATGCTTTACTAAAGTCTGTATATATAACATCAGTATTCTTATTATCCCTAAAACCCATTGACACATGGTTTACAAATTCAAGTAAGTTTGTTACTGTAGATTTCCCTTTACAAAATGCATGCTGAGAAAATGAAATTAAAGGAGAGATTAAGAAAGTTATTTGGTCAGTGACAATAGCTTCAAAAAGTTTGGGTATAGCTGACATTTTAGCTATCCCCCTATAGTTCTCAACAGATGATCTAACTCCACTTTTATGCAAAGGTAATATAAAAGAGTTTTTCCACATTGACGGAAAAATACCTTGTTTAAGAGATAGGTTAAAAAGCTTAGTTAGGGGCAGATAGATATATTTTGTACAATTTTTAAGAAAGCTTGAGGGAATCATATCAGGGCCATATTTAAACGAATTTTTTAACGTAACTAAATAATTTAAGACATCTGTTTCAGAAATAATTGGTGTATTAATTACAGTACTCGGACATAACACTTGATGATATGGCACATTCATAGGATAGTTTGAACAATAATTGGATTTGAAGAATTCTGCAAACATATTAGAAATAATATAATAGTCCCATGACATTGTTGATTTATATTTCATCGCGGACGGAAAATTGGAAATCCTGCGTTTGGAGTTAACGAAACCATAAAACAATTTCGGATTACGAATAATATTATTTTTACTTTGATTATGTAGTTTTTATAACATTTTTTCTTAAGTTCCTCAAACTGTCGACGCAATTTAGAATATTTTAAATAGTCAACAAGAGCTCCAGTTTTTTTATAAAGTTTAAAAGCACGAGCTTTTGTATTTTTTAATTTACATAGCTCATTCGAATACCACAAATTTGAACTTTTTCTTTTGATAATAAAACATTTCGGAACAAATCTTTCAAAAATATTAAACATTGTTTCATTAAAATGTGATACATTTAATTCAATATTACCACTGTAATCAGGCCAAGTCAATTTAGAAAGTTCACAATTAATCTTTTTGAAGTTAGCTTTCGCAAAGTTGAACCGAGAACAAAGGTCCTGTTTGTTGTATACAAGTAATTCGTCTATGATTTCGATATTAATTTCCAAGGCAGGGTGATAAGAGTCCTCTGGCAAAACTAAAGGATCAGATCGGAACACAGAAACTGTTGAAGTATTATCAACATAGACCAAATCTAAGAATTTACCAAACTTGTTCGGAATTAAGTTAATTTGGTTAAGACCCATCCCAGACATTTCTTCCAAAAACTCATTAAAGCTTAACCGAGTGCAAAAAGGGGTAATGCAATCGTCAACAGATTTCCAAGATACACACGGTAAATTGAAATCGCCCAGAACAATTATGTAATCAGTATTCTTGGCAATTGAAAAAACATTATTTATAAAAAGGGCATGCTGCATATATACAGATAAGTCCGATTGAGGCGGTATATAAGATAAAGTTAGGTAAATAGAACATTTATTAAAACAAATTCGTATGCACTTAAATTCAATAAAGTCCGCATGAGGAACTTCTACTTCTTCAGATGGAATTGAAGAATGCACAGCAAATAGTACACCCCCCGACTCTGTTCAGTCGATCGCATGTGAAGATTTGAAATTCACTATTTAATATTTCGTTATCAAAGATATGAGGTTTAAGCCAGGTTTCAGTAAAAGCGATGACTTTAAAATTACAATTAGTGCTGTTCAAATACAATTCTTTTAATTTTGTATTTAAACCTCTTACATTTTGATAGTGAATTTGTAATGAATTTTTAATAATTAGTTTTTTGAATCCGCGGCAGTTTTTGGAATATGAGCAATTACAGTTTGTTTTTGTTGCTTTTGCTCGTATTCGCGCACGAAAGCACCAGGTGGCCAAAGTGATTCATCAAGTAGCAATTAAAAATTAACAGCTGAAACGCCAATCTTGAAAGAAGATATGTTTCTTTCGTATTTAAAGTTAAATTTTCTGACATCAATATCAATATCGTTCATTTTTAATATCGACAAGATGTAAAATTTTATATCTTCGATTGTGGTATCCGAAGCGAATCTCGAAACGAAAATTGATTTTCGTTGAGGTATTACTATCAAATTTTTTGCCACAAACTCAGAGTTAATAGGAGGCGGATCCTGAATAGTTTTCCGCTTAAGGTTATCGTTAATTATTTTCGGAGGATTAAGCACTTTTGAAGAGGAAGGCTCCTCTCCTTGAGGGCAAGGAGATGAGAGATGAATAAGGTCTAATTTCACCGGTGATATTCTTTTTACGGACAAAGTGGCAGGTTCTTCATTAGACGGACTTTTACGTTTTGATGAGGGCTTAGCATTATCATCTTGATCATTTAGGCATTTAAATGATTGAAACAACACTTCATAATGCTTAAATTTTTCTGTAAGGTTTTGAAGTTCTCGACCGATTTCTTTAAAATTATTGCGCGCCTGTTTAAAAACTTTAAATAATTCAATATCTGTCGGTCTACACTTTAAGCACGACCAGCGCAGACCCTTTCCATCGAGAATAGAATCTAAGATTCTAGCTGTCAATCCAGCACATTTAAGATGGGCAAGCCCGTCACAAAGCCAACAAGAAACAAAACGATCAGAATCGTTAATAGTACAATTCGGAAAATTGCATGTCATTATGAAAAAATTTAAATTGAAGGAAAAAACAAAATAGTAAATAATAATAAAAATAAAAATATGATATAATAGTAAATAGAAAAACAAAGATAGTTATACTGAATTAGCCGAGATCACAACCAATATAATAGTGAGCAGTTTGAGAAGAACTGAGCCACTTAAAAATAACACGCAAACAGCTGTGAGCAAAAATGAAAGAAAAAAAGAATCAAAAGAAAAAGAGCAAATTAAAACAAAAACAATATGCAATCGCACAAACAATGGCAAAGTATGAAAGAAAATTGATAATTGATAACAACAACAAATGATTTAAAAGACTCGGCACCAGAATTTAAGAAAATAGTTAAAATACAATTAAAATTTAAATATAACACAAAAGCAAATTAGCACAAATACTTAGCTTTAGATTGCACTTATTAAAAGTAAACTTTCTTTAATTATATTGATAAATTTAAGCACAAATTCAAGAACCGAGAAAAAATTAAACTTCACAGTTTGACGTGTTGCCAGATTATGTGGTCCGATTTCGGCGATTTTTAGAATGGGGCTGCCGCAGTGTAAACATAGTATTTGTGCAAAGTTCTGCACCGATATATTCACTTGTGCTTACTTTATATACAGTAAAAGCTCTTTATTCCCGGGGTATATGTTCCATAAATATGCCGCGAATATAGAAACCGTGAATACGGGATGGTAATTTATATGGGATTATAAGGTATATGTTCCTAGGTGACAAAAAAAAAACAAATATGTATATAAAAACTGATTTAATTGAAGTTTTTGAACATTTTAACTAATTATCTTAAGGCTTAGGCAATGGTTTGAAGAATTTTGTAATTTTTTCTTGCTTAGCAGTTTTCAAAAGCTCCTTCAATTCAGACTGATACACAGCAGTCGCATTAGCAATTTGTCTCTTAAAAATTAGACTTCCTTCCATAGACGGATCAATTTTCATAAAGAAATCGCAGAGCTCATTTGCCATTCATAAACCTTCACTAAGATTTTTCAAATTGAATGTCACGTTTCCAGTGCTCGTTGAAGCCTCTTCTTCAATAGGTTGTGTTCAGTTCCATGTGAGCCCCTTCTATATGGAAATATTACCAAAAGTTCAAAAATATTGCGAAAATAGTGGAATATTTAACATTTTCTTGTAATAAGACCATTCGACAAGAATATTGGGTTGGATACCTATTAGAATAATTTTATTATTATGTATGTGCTTATTAGATCCGCGAATAAAAAAATTTTTAGTCGCGAATATAGAAATTGGGTCTCATTTTTTTAATCCGCGAATAGTGAAAACGCGAATAAAGGAAGCGCAAATAAGGAGCTTTCACTGTATTGTAAAGTAAACCATCAGATCGTCTTCAAAGTTCTAGGAGATGTGGTTTTTGACCCATTTTCCATTTTGTAAAAAAATCTGAGTGCAGCTTCCATCTGCCATTTCTTATGTGAAATTTAGTGTTTCTGACGTTTTTCGTTAGTGAGATAACCCACTTTTAGTAATTTTCGACCTAACCTTTGTATGGGAGGTGGGCGTGGTTATTATCCGATTTCTTTAATTTTTGGACTGTATTAAGAAGTGGCTAAAAAAACGACTGCAGAAAGTTTGGTTTATATAGCTCTATTGGTTTGCGAGATATGTACAAAAAAATTACATCCAAATATGTCCCTTCATAGTGCGATCCTTCATACCAAATTTTATTTCCATAGCTTTATTTATGGCTTAGTTATGGCACTTTATGTTTTTAGTTTTGGGTGTTACAAACAACCGTTATGTGAACAAAACTATAATACTCTCTAGCAACTTTGTTGCGAGAGTATAAAAATGAAACTCATATGCGGCTTTTAAAATGATATACAACGCGTTCCTTTTCGTTCATTTTTTGATTTATTTAGGAGCATATGAATAATTTTTGAGGGATTTTTCAATTGATTTTATGATGATGGGTCCTGAGGAATACAAAAAAAAACATATGTAATAAATTTTCGAATGCTGTTGACAAACTGGATTTGAACATTTAGAACAGAAAAATCGAGTTTTACGACGCAATTTATCGCTTTCTTGCAAACAAAGTCTGCAATCTTTCCTTCCTTTGAGTGTGTCAGCACCTTTTGATGTTGCAGCTACTATTGAGTGAACGACCGAAAAAGGATTCAAAAGCCAAACGTCAAGGTAGATGTTTGATGACATTAGGATTGTTCACACGATTTTCGCTAATGGGCGTTGCCAATGTTCTCGATAAATTGTAAAGAAAAGTGCGTCGTGCATCCTTTTTATCTAGATGGTCGATTTCGTTGCAAACTACGAAAGCAGCCAATCCGATCACATCCTCAACAAGTTGAAAAAAGGCAAATATCTATCTATGTACAATCTAAATATATTTAAATAACATTTAAAAACAAAATATGCCTGGCCAGACCCGTTGGTCTCGAGGGTTAATTATAACACTATGTTTATATTAAATTTATTTATTTATTTAAAATTTATTTAAATGATGCTTATTTTTATAATTATGCATGATTTTGTCTTTGAAAAACAACGGTGCAGCGATAAGTAACGAAACGGGTTTTTAAGTCTTGTTGTTTTTTTTATTCGGTGTGGGTGGGGTTATAGCTCAGCAAGTATTGTTCGACAACGAAAACGGTTTGAGACAAATTTGTCAAATTTAGTGTGCGTTGGTTGTATGAACATACATAAGAAATTCAATAACATCTCTTCGAACAAGTCAAGGATCGAACAAGATTTTTGGTTCCGTTGGCCCATATGAAGCTATGGGCAGTTGTAGAAATACGTTTTTGACTGCTCCGGTGTGGGTTGACCCTAAGGTATAAAGCGCACCATATTATTGGAAAACTTATAATTAGATGTGGGAGCTAGGAAAAGTTATTACCCGATTTTAACCATTTTTGGTGCAGAGACACACTATTAAAAGAGAACTATTCCTTCTGAATTACGTTAAAATATCTAAGAAATTTACCGATATTTTCAATAAAAAATTTGCCGCAACCTTTGAGATCCTCATGTTCGGTATTCGGGGTCTTAAAAAGTTGTAGTTCAATTTCAGAGATTTTTATATGGACAAGGCCACACTAGAAATAAAGTATTTATGCCCATCCCAAGGAAATGGTTCAAACTAAATTTGGTTGAAATTCGTAGAGTAATTTCTGAGCCACGCCCATTTCAAATTCTCTATACAAATTTGAGTGTAGCCCTTCAATGCCATCTTTACCTTATAATCAGCCATAAATAAATATATAATAAGCTATAAAAGTAGTATTTGGTACAGAGGGTCATGTTTGGATGCAATTTTTTTTTAAGTCGGCGTGGCCCTGCCCCCAAATAGGTTTTTGTATATATCTTGCAAACCAATAAAGCTATATAAACCAAACTTTCTGCAGTCATTTTCTTTACGTACCCCACCATACAACATGAAAATAGGTGAAATCGGATAATAACCACACCCACTTTCCATACTGTTTTAACATAATTACTTGACAGGCGTAAGAACCGCTCACCTGATCCACCACAACGCGCCATTCATCTCTCCGTTTTGAAATTTAGCACCTTGTGGAAATTCCAAGTACTGCCAGGTCACTTTTCACTTGGTCTTTCCAACGGAGTGGATGGCGTCCTCTTTCGCGGCTTCCACCAGCGGATACTGCATCGAACATTTTCAAAGCTGGAATGTTACCCCGGACACATACCATTCAACAATACATACCACACAGATCATTTAACACGCTCCAATACGCTTCACCATCATCTTACTCATCATAGCATCACCTACCATCCACATTAATACATTAATAATTTGTACGTATGTATATTTAACCAAATTTACACTCCACTTAGTTCACTCCACGTCACGTATATATGTATGTACATTAGGGTGGCCCTTATTTTCCAAAGTATTCCGATTCTCGATCGCACCCCTTAGAAATATGAGAATAGCCAAAAAACTAGTATATACAAAGTTTTAGGTCAATCAAAAAAGATTTAGAGGTTGTGCATGTAGCTTGAAATCTTGAAAAATTAAGAATTTTTGCCATTTTTATGTCTCAGACTTCCATATTTCAAAGCCACACTATCCCTTACTGGTTTTCCATACCGTAATAAGATAATAAGAATAACATTAGAACCGTTATAACGGTATATCACGAGCATGCGACGCTTGAGAATGCACGTGCAACACATTTAATTTACTTTCATATTTGTATTTCTGTAACTCTATCATCAATCGACCGATTTTTAAGATTGTGGTAATTTTGGAAAGGTAATAAAATGCAGATCTTATTACGGTATGGAAACCAGATTGCGTGGCTTTGAAATATGGAAGTCTGAGACATAAAAATGGCAAAAATTCTTAATTTTTCAGGATTTCCAGCTCCTTGCGCAACCTCTAAACCTTTTTTGATTGACCCAAAACTTTGTATATACTAGTTTTTGGGCTATTCGCATATTTCTAGGGGGTGCGATCGAGAATCCAGAAACTTTTTTTATCCTCCATACAACTAAGGGTCACCCTAATGTACATATATATATATATATATATATATTGCTGCAATTTATTGTTAATTATTTATCGTTTTAGTTTTGTTTATTTTATTTATGTATGTATGCCACTGTACTCAACACTTTTCACATATCATTTTTCACATACATATGTATTAATGACTTTTAATTTTTACATTAATCACTTTCTTTTTATTTAGGGATCACTTTACTAATATTTTTGTTTAATATGTGTATATTTATTAAATTATTCTTCTTTTTTCCTTTTTTATGTATGTATTTTTGTAACACTGCACTGCACTATCGTTTTTGGTGACACTTTCACAGATATATATCAATTTTCTAGTATATTTCAATTTTTTTTTGTATGTTTGTTTAAAGTTTGTTTTCACTTCACTTTTCCGAAGACCGAAAACCGAAAGAAATTAACAGGCAATTAGTAACGAAAAATGTATCAATTTTATTAAAATTTAAACTAAGTTCACGTTCATGAAAAATCTCAAGCGTTTTTGAGATGCGAAAAAACTATTACTTGGGATGCGCGAATAATTAAGAAGCCTAATTGCCTGTTGCGAAAAAGTAAGATTCCGATCAAAAGAAAATCACGTGCGTACGGTTTCACAGTTCAAATACAAGAGAGTTCTTTATTTCCTTTTATGTGATCACTTAGTCTAAATCTTAAAGTAACGGTACTATAAATATGTATTTTAAAGGGGTAAGTATAATTTTGGCGCAATTTCGTTAAATGAAGTAATAGATTAAGGTACGGTATTAAGGTAAGTAATAGAGTAAGGTAATATAAATGTATTGTTAGGGTAAGTATGATTTTTATAATTCAATATTTTAATTCAATTTCTAATATTCCAATACAATTCATTTTTATACTCTCGCAACAAATGTTGCTAAAGAGAGTATTATAGTTTTGTTCACATAACGGTTGTTTGTAACACCCAAAACTAAACGAGTTAGATATAGGGTTATATATACCAAAGTGATCAGGGTGAAGAGTGGAGTTCAAATCCGAATGTCTGTCTGTCCGTCCGTCCGTCCGTCTGTGCAAGCTGTAACTTGAGTAAAAATTAAGATATCTTGATGAAACTTGGCACCATAGGAAGGTTGCTTTCGAAAATGAGCAAAATCGGACCACTGCCACGCCCACAAAATGACGAAAACCGAAAACACATAAAGTGCCATAACTAAGCCATAAATAAACCTATAGAAATAAAATTGGGTATGAAGGATCGCACTATGAAGGGGCATATTTGGATGTAATTTTTTTGGGGAAGTGGGCGTGGCTCCGTCCCTTACTAAGTTTTTTGTACATATCTCGCAAACCAATAGAGCTATATAAACCAAACTTTCTGCAGTCGTTTTCTTTAGCCACTTCCTAATACAGTCCAAAAATGAAAGAAATCGGATCATAACCAGGCCCACCTCCCATACAAAAGTTAGGTTGAAAATTACAAAAAGTGGGTGAACTCATTAACGAAAAACGTCAGAAACACTAAATTTCACATAAGAAATGGCAGATGAAAGCTGCACTCAGATTTTTTTACAAAATGGAAAATGGGCGTGGCATCGACCACTTATGGGTCAAAAACCATATCTCAGGAACTACTCGACCGATTTCAATGAAACTTGGTTTGTAATAGTTTCCTTACATCCCAATGATATGTTGTGAAAATAGGCCAAATCGCTTCACAACCACGCCTACTTCCTATATACCAGAACATAGAAGATGATCTGAATCGTTTACATTACTATATATAAAGTAAGCACTAGTGAAGATATCGGTGCAAAACTTTGCACAAATACTGTATTTATAGTGTGGCAGCCAATTTCTAAAAATCGCCGAAAGCGGACCATAGGTTTTCAAGGCCCCATATATCGAACATGAGGACCTCGGTGCTTCTAACCTAATATTAGGGTTTCCAACTTTCAATGGACTTTATACAATATATATGACGAATATGTGGGTCAAATTGTGTATTATATAATATTAATTAAGTTAAATAAATAAATTGCGAGGGTATAAAATGTTCGGTTACACCCGAACTTAGCCCTTCCTTACTTGTTTATTTTAAGTTTTAGGTTTTTGCAATTATATATATATGTCGCTTGACGCAACATTGTATATGAGGGTTGAGGTAATTCCTGAAACCGGATTAGTCAAAAACGTTTTTGACTAAATAGGCACAAAAACGTTTTGTGCTCTAACCCACACCAAACGCAATTTTATCTTTTTGTCTCGCTTGGTGTGCATTGAAATAAAACAAAACGTAGATATAAAAAATTTCAAAATGTAAAACATTAAATTTTTAAGCAATTACAAACTACCACAAAAGCATAACTCCTGCGGAAAGATTAACCCTGGTCGAGACCAACGGTCTGATACACTTAGTCGAGACCAATGGTGCTTGGCTAGGCCCCTATGTGTTTACATACATTTGTATGGAAATACGTGTTGTATTTACGCTCATACATGTACAATATAGATACATTTTTGAAATTTTTTACCTCTCGATTTGGTTTGGGCATACTCTGAACTACCTGAGAAAGAACAAGTAAAGAAGGGCTAAGTTCGGGTGTAACCGAACATTTTATACTCTCGCAATTTATTTATTAAACTTTATTTATATTATATAACACACAATTTGACCCACATATTCGTCATATATATTGTATAAAGTCCATTGAAAGTTGGAAACCATAATTTTAGGTTAGGAGCACCGAGGTCCTCGTGTTCGATATATTATTAACCCAAACGATTACCCTCCTCCCGCCCAACCGACGCGTGGGGCGCAGTCCGCATACGAGCGGAATTTGCCGAGTCTAGAAAGGCAAGATTTTTAAGCGTCCGGTTCTCAAACTGCTCAGCTACAGAAAGAAACATTTCAATAGCTGAGATTTAAAAATTTATAAAAACAAAAAGTTAAAAATTTCTGAGAATTATTCTGAATATGAGGATACCCATTTAAGAAGTCTTGGTTGAAAACCAAGAAGATCCAGTTTTTGCAAAAGAATTGAGTGGTTCACTCTATCGAATGCTTTACTAAAGTCTGTATATATAACATCAGTATTCTTATTATCCCTAAAACCCATTGACACATGGTTTACAAATTCAAGTAAGTTTGTTACTGTAGATTTCCCTTTACAAAATGCATGCTGAGAAAATGAAATTAAAGGAGAGATTAAGAAAGTTATTTGGTCAGTGACAATAGCTTCAAAAAGTTTGGGTATAGCTGACATTTTAGCTATCCCCCTATAGTTCTCAACAGATGATCTAACTCCACTTTTATGCAAAGGTAATATAAAAGAGTTTTTCCACATTGACGGAAAAATACCTTGTTTAAGAGATAGGTTAAAAAGCTTAGTTAGGGGCAGATAGATATATTTTGTACAATTTTTAAGAAAGCTTGAGGGAATCATATCAGGGCCATATTTAAACGAATTTTTTAACGTAACTAAATAATTTAAGACATCTGTTTCAGAAATAATTGGTGTATTAATTACAGTACTCGGACATAACACTTGATGATATGGCACATTCATAGGATAGTTTGAACAATAATTGGATTTGAAGAATTCTGCAAACATATTAGAAATAATATAATAGTCCCATGACATTGTTGATTTATATTTCATCGCGGACGGAAAATTGGAAATCCTGCGTTTGGAGTTAACGAAACCATAAAACAATTTCGGATTACGAATAATATTATTTTTACTTTGATTATGTAGTTTTTATAACATTTTTTCTTAAGTTCCTCAAACTGTCGACGCAATTTAGAATATTTTAAATAGTCAACAAGAGCTCCAGTTTTTTTATAAAGTTTAAAAGCACGAGCTTTTGTATTTTTTAATTTACATAGCTCATTCGAATACCACAAATTTGAACTTTTTCTTTTGATAATAAAACATTTCGGAACAAATCTTTCAAAAATATTAAACATTGTTTCATTAAAATGTGATACATTTAATTCAATATTACCACTGTAATCAGGCCAAGTCAATTTAGAAAGTTCACAATTAATCTTTTTGAAGTTAGCTTTCGCAAAGTTGAACCGAGAACAAAGGTCCTGTTTGTTGTATACAAGTAATTCGTCTATGATTTCGATATTAATTTCCAAGGCAGGGTGATAAGAGTCCTCTGGCAAAACTAAAGGATCAGATCGGAACACAGAAACTGTTGAAGTATTATCAACATAGACCAAATCTAAGAATTTACCAAACTTGTTCGGAATTAAGTTAATTTGGTTAAGACCCATCCCAGACATTTCTTCCAAAAACTCATTAAAGCTTAACCGAGTGCAAAAAGGGGTAATGCAATCGTCAACAGATTTCCAAGATACACACGGTAAATTGAAATCGCCCAGAACAATTATGTAATCAGTATTCTTGGCAATTGAAAAAACATTATTTATAAAAAGGGCATGCTGCATATATACAGATAAGTCCGATTGAGGCGGTATATAAGATAAAGTTAGGTAAATAGAACATTTATTAAAACAAATTCGTATGCACTTAAATTCAATAAAGTCCGCATGAGGAACTTCTACTTCTTCAGATGGAATTGAAGAATGCACAGCAAATAGTACACCCCCCGACTCTGTTCAGTCGATCGCATGTAAAGATTTGAAATTCACTATTTAATATTTCGTTATCAAAGATATGAGGTTTAAGCCAGGTTTCAGTAAAAGCGATGACTTTAAAATTACAATTAGTGCTGTTCAAATACAATTCTTTTAATTTTGTATTTAAACCTCTTACATTTTGATAGTGAATTTGTAATGAATTTTTAATAATTAGTTTTTTGAATCCGCGGCAGTTTTTGGAATATGAGCAATTACAGTTTGTTTTTGTTGCTTTTGCTCGTATTCGCGCACGAAAGCACCAGGTGGCCAAAGTGATTCATCAAGTAGCAATTAAAAATTAACAGCTGAAACGCCAATCTTGAAAGAAGATATGTTTCTTTCGTATTTAAAGTTAAATTTTCTGACATCAATATCAATATCGTTCATTTTTAATATCGACAAGATGTAAAACTTTATATCTTCGATTGTGGTATCCGAAGCGAATCTCGAAACGAAAATTGATTTTCGTTGAGGTATTACTATCAAATTTTTTGCCACAAACTCAGAGTTAATAGGAGGCGGATCCTGAATAGTTTTCCGCTTAAGGTTATCGTTAATTATTTTCGGAGGATTAAGCACTTTTGAAGAGGAAGGCTCCTCTCCTTGAGGGCAAGGAGATGAGAGATGAATAAGGTCTAATTTCACCGGTGATATTCTTTTTACGGACAAAGTGGCAGGTTCTTCATTAGACGGACTTTTACGTTTTGATGAGGGCTTAGCATTATCATCTTGATCATTTAGGCATTTAAATGATTGAAACAACACTTCATAATGCTTAAATTTTTCTGTAAGGTTTTGAAGTTCTCGACCGATTTCTTTAAAATTATTGCGCGCCTGTTTAAAAACTTTAAATAATTCAATATCTGTCGGTCTACACTTTAAGCACGACCAGCGCAGACCCTTTCCATCGAGAATAGAATCTAAGATTCTAGCTGTCAATCCAGCACATTTAAGATGGGCAAGCCCGTCACAAAGCCAACAAGAAACAAAACGATCAGAATCGTTAATAGTACAATTCGGAAAATTGCATGTCATTATGAAAAAATTTAAATTGAAGGAAAAAACAAAATAGTAAATAATAATAAAAATAAAAATATGATATAATAGTAAATAGAAAAACAAAGATAGTTATACTGAATTAGCCGAGATCACAACCAATATAATAGTGAGCAGTTTGAGAAGAACTGAGCCACTTAAAAATAACACGCAAACAGCTGTGAGCAAAAATGAAAGAAAAAAAGAATCAAAAGAAAAAGAGCAAATTAAAACAAAAACAATATGCAATCGCACAAACAATGGCAAAGTATGAAAGAAAATTGATAATTGATAACAACAACAAATGATTTAAAAGACTCGGCACCAGAATTTAAGAAAATAGTTAAAATACAATTAAAATTTAAATATAACACAAAAGCAAATTAGCACAAATACTTAGCTTTAGATTGCACTTATTAAAAGTAAACTTTCTTTAATTATATTGATAAATTTAAGCACAAATTCAAGAACCGAGAAAAAATTAAACTTCACAGTTTGACGTGTTGCCAGATTATGTGGTCCGATTTCGGCGATTTTTAGAATGGGGCTGCCGCAGTGTAAACATAGTATTTGTGCAAAGTTCTGCACCGATATATTCACTTGTGCTTACTTTATATACAGTAAAAGCTCTTTATTCCCGGGGTATATGTTCCATAAATATGCCGCGAATATAGAAACCGTGAATACGGGATGGTAATTTATATGGGATTATAAGGTATATGTTCCTAGGTGACAAAAAAAAAACAAATATGTATATAAAAACTGATTTAATTGAAGTTTTTGAACATTTTAACTAATTATCTTAAGGCTTAGGCAATGGTTTGAAGAATTTTGTAATTTTTTCTTGCTTAGCAGTTTTCAAAAGCTCCTTCAATTCAGACTGATACACAGCAGTCGCATTAGCAGTTTGTCTCTTAAAAATTAGACTTCCTTCCATAGACGGATCAATTTTCATAAAGAAATCGCAGAGCTCATTTGCCATTCATAAACCTTCACTAAGATTTTTCAAATTGAATGTCACGTTTCCAGTGCTCGTTGAAGCCTCTTCTTCAATAGGTTGTGTTCAGTTCCATGTGAGCCCCTTCTATATGGAAATATTACCAAAAGTTCAAAAATATTGCGAAAATAGTGGAATATTTAACATTTTCTTGTAATAAGACCATTCGACAAGAATATTGGGTTGGATACCTATTAGAATAATTTTATTATTATGTATGTGCTTATTAGATCCGCGAATAAAAAAATTTTTAGTCGCGAATATAGAAATTGGGTCTCATTTTTTTAATCCGCGAATAGTGAAAACGCGAATAAAGGAAGCGCAAATAAGGAGCTTTCACTGTATTGTAAAGTAAACCATCAGATCGTCTTCAAAGTTCTAGGAGATGTGGTTTTTGACCCATTTTCCATTTTGTAAAAAAATCTGAGTGCAGCTTCCATCTGCCATTTCTTATGTGAAATTTAGTGTTTCTGACGTTTTTCGTTAGTGAGATAACCCACTTTTAGTAATTTTCGACCTAACCTTTGTATGGGAGGTGGGCGTGGTTATTATCCGATTTCTTTAATTTTTGGACTGTATTAAGAAGTGGCTAAAAAAACGACTGCAGAAAGTTTGGTTTATATAGCTCTATTGGTTTGCGAGATATGTACAAAAAAATTACATCCAAATATGTCCCTTCATAGTGCGATCCTTCATACCAAATTTTATTTCCATAGCTTTATTTATGGCTTAGTTATGGCACTTTATGTTTTTAGTTTTGGGTGTTACAAACAACCGTTATGTGAACAAAACTATAATACTCTCTAGCAACTTTGTTGCGAGAGTATAAAAATGAAACTCATATGCGGCTTTTAAAATGATATACAACGCGTTCCTTTTCGTTCATTTTTTGATTTATTTAGGAGCATATGAATAATTTTTGAGCGATTTTTCAATTGATTTTATGATGATGGGTCCTGAGGAATACAAAAAAAAAACATATGTAATAAATTTTCGAATGCTGTTGACAAACTGGATTTGAACATTTAGAACAGAAAAATCGAGTTTTACGACGCAATTTATCGCTTTCTTGCAAACAAAGTCTGCAATCTTTCCTTCCTTTGAGTGTGTCAGCACCTTTTGATGTTGCAGCTACTATTGAGTGAACGACCGAAAAAGGATTCAAAAGCCAAACGTCAAGGTAGATGTTTGATGACATTAGGATTGTTCACACGATTTTCGCTAATGGGCGTTGCCAATGTTCTCGATAAATTGTAAAGAAAAGTGCGTCGTGCATCCTTTTTATCTAGATGGTCGATTTCTTTGCAAACTACGAAAGCAGCCAATCCCATCACATCCTCAACAAGTTGAAAAAAGGCAAATATCTATCTATGTACAATCTAAATATATTTAAATAACATTTAAAAACAAAATATGCCTGGCCAGACCCGTTGGTCTCGAGGGTTAATTATAACACTATGTTTATATTAAATTTATTTATTTATTTAAAATTTATTTAAATGATGCTTATTTTTATAATTATGCATGATTTTGTCTTTGAAAAACAACGGTGCAGCGATAAGTAACGAAACGGGTTTTTAAGTCTTGTTGTTTTTTTTATTCGGTGTGGGTGGGGTTATAGCTCAGCAAGTATTGTTCGACAACGAAAACGGTTTGAGACAAATTTGTCAAATTTAGTGTGCGTTGGTTGTATGAACATACATAAGAAATTCAATAACATCTCTTCGAACAAGTCAAGGATCGAACAAGATTTTTGGTTCCGTTGGCCCATATGAAGCTATGGGCAGTTGTAGAAATACGTTTTTGACTGCTCCGGTGTGGGTTGACCCTAAGGTATAAAGCGCACCATATTATTGGAAAACTTATAATTAGATGTGGGAGCTAGGAAAAGTTATTACCCGATTTTAACCATTTTTGGTGCAGAGACACACTATTAAAAGAGAACTATTCCTTCTGAATTACGTTAAAATATCTAAGAAATTTACCGATATTTTCAATAAAAAATTTGCCGCAACCTTTGAGATCCTCATGTTCGGTATTCGGGGTCTTAAAAAGTTGTAGTTCAATTTCAGAGATTTTTATATGGACAAGGCCACACTAGAAATAAAGTATTTATGCCCATCCCAAGGAAATGGTTCAAACTAAATTTGGTTGAAATTCGTAGAGTAATTTCTGAGCCACGCCCATTTCAAATTCTCTATACAAATTTGAGTGTAGCCCTTCAATGCCATCTTTACCTTATAATCAGCCATAAATAAATATATAATAAGCTATAAAAGTAGTATTTGGTACAGAGGGTCATGTTTGGATGCAATTTTTTTTTAAGTCGGCGTGGCCCTGCCCCCAAATAGGTTTTTGTATATATCTTGCAAACCAATAAAGCTATATAAACCAAACTTTCTGCAGTCATTTTCTTTACGTACCCCACCATACAACATGAAAATAGGTGAAATCGGATAATAACCACACCCACTTTCCATACTGTTTTAACATAATTACTTGACAGGCGTAAGAACCGCTCACCTGATCCACCACAACGCGCCATTCATCTCTCCGTTTTGAAATTTAGCACCTTGTGGAAATTCCAAGTACTGCCAGGTCACTTTTCACTTGGTCTTTCCAACGGAGTGGATGGCGTCCTCTTTCGCGGCTTCCACCAGCGGATACTGCATCGAACATTTTCAAAGCTGGAATGTTACCCCGGACACATACCATTCAACAATACATACCACACAGATCATTTAACACGCTCCAATACGCTTCACCATCATCTTACTCATCATAGCATCACCTACCATCCACATTAATACATTAATAATTTGTACGTATGTATATTTAACCAAATTTACACTCCACTTAGTTCACTCCACGTCACGTATATATGTATGTACATTAGGGTGGCCCTTATTTTCCAAAGTATTCCGATTCTCGATCGCACCCCTTAGAAATATGAGAATAGCCAAAAAACTAGTATATACAAAGTTTTAGGTCAATCAAAAAAGATTTAGAGGTTGTGCATGTAGCTTGAAATCTTGAAAAATTAAGAATTTTTGCCATTTTTATGTCTCAGACTTCCATATTTCAAAGCCACACTATCCCTTACTGGTTTTCCATACCGTAATAAGATAATAAGAATAACATTAGAACCGTTATAACGGTATATCACGAGCATGCGACGCTTGAGAATGCACGTGCAACACATTTAATTTACTTTCATATTTGTATTTCTGTAACTCTATCATCAATCGACCGATTTTTAAGATTGTGGTAATTTTGGAAAGGTAATAAAATGCAGATCTTATTACGGTATGGAAACCAGATTGCGTGGCTTTGAAATATGGAAGTCTGAGACATAAAAATGGCAAAAATTCTTAATTTTTCAGGATTTCCTGCTCCTTGCGCAACCTCTAAACCTTTTTTGATTGACCCAAAACTTTGTATATACTAGTTTTTGGGCTATTCGCATATTTCTAGGGGGTGCGATCGAGAATCCAGAAACTTTTTTTATCCTCCATACAACTAAGGGTCACCCTAATGTACATATATATATATATATATATATATATTGCTGCAATTTATTGTTAATTATTTATCGTTTTAGTTTTGTTTATTTTATTTATGTATGTATGCCACTGGAGGAGGATGGGATCATGTGTAGAAGTTCACGCAAGTGAGGAAAGTTTTTGATTGTCACTCACTTGGGAGTGGCCAGAAACGATTCTTCTCCACATGGTTCAAGCAGCTCACGACTTCCGGTTTTAGACCAAGTATCCTCTGGGTAGCCAACAGACATCCGTTTGAAGGCGAGCTAAAGTGAGAAGGCGAAGCCCGCTTATGCGGTTGTGCGTAGGGTTTGGGACCCACCACATAAAAACACCCCCCAATGAAAAATCTACGAAAGCCTCGGATGAGACACCCCCCTTTAAGACCCGTGAAAAGAGGATCGACACACACCACCTTTTTGTCGATTTTAAAGCTGCTTTCGACAGCACGAAAAGGAGCTGCCTTTATGCCGCGATGTCTGAATTTGGTATCCCCGCAAAACTAATACGGCTGTGTAAGTTGACGTTGAGCAACACCAAAAGCTCCGTCATGGTTGGGAAGGACCTCTCCGAGCCGTTCGATACCAAACGAGGTTTCAGACAAGGTGACTCACTATCGTGCGACTTCTTTAACCTGATGCTGGAAAAAATTATAAGAGCTGCAGAGCTAAACCGAGAAGGTACAATCTTCTACAAGAGTGTACAGCTTCTGGCGTACGCCGATGATATTGATATCATCGGAAGCAACAACCGCGCCGTTTGTTCTGCTTTTTCCCGCATGGATAAGGAGGCGAAGCGAATGGGTCTGGAGGTGAATGAGGACAAGACGAAATATCTCCTGTCATCAAACAAACAGTCGGCGCATTCGCGTCTTGGCTCCCACGTCACTGTTGACAGTCATAACTTCGAGGTCGTAGATAATTTCGTATACCTGGGAACCAGCATCAACAACACGAACAATGTCAGCCTCGAAATCCAGCGCAGAATAACTCTTGCCAACAGGTGCTACTTTGGACTAAGTAGGCAATTGAACAGTAAAGTCCTCTCTCGACGAACCAAAATCAAGCTCTACAAGTCACTTATCATTCCCGTCCTGCTTTACGGTGCAGAAGCTTGGACGATGTCAACATCAGATGAGACGACACTAGGAGTTTTCGAGAGGAAAATTTTGCCCAAGATTTATGGTCCTCAGAACATTGGCAACGGCGAATACCGCAGACGATGGAACGATGAGCTGTACGAGTTATACGACGACATTGACATAGTTCAGCGAATAAAAAGACAGCGGCTACGCTGGCTAGGTCATGTTGTCCGAATGGACGAAAACACTCCAGCCCTGAAAGTGTTCGATGCAGTACCCGCCGGAGGAAGCCGAGGAAGGGGAAGGCCTCCACTCCGTTGGAGGGACCAGGTGGAGAGCGACCTGGTTACACTTGGGATCTCCAACTGGCGCCGAACTGCAAAGGAGAGAGACAGGTGGCGCACTATCGTCGATTCGGCTATAACCGGCTAAACGGTTGCAACGCCAATCACATACATACATGTATGCCACTGTACTCAACACTTTTCACATATCATTTTTCACATACATATGTATTAATGACTTTTAATTTTTACATTAATCACTTTCTTTTTATTTAGGGATCACTTTACTAATATTTTTGTTTAATATGTGTATATTTATTAAATTATTCTTCTTTTTTCCTTTTTTATGTATGTATTTTTGTAACACTGCACTGCACTATCGTTTTTGGTGACACTTTCACAGATATATATCAATTTTCTAGTATATTTCAATTTTTTTTTGTATGTTTGTTTAAAGTTTGTTTTCACTTCACTTTTCCGAAGACCGAAAACCGAAAGAAATTAACAGGCAATTAGTAACGAAAAATGTATCAATTTTATTAAAATTTAAACTAAGTTCACGTTCATGAAAAATCTCAAGCGTTTTTGAGATGCGAAAAAACTATTACTTGGGATGCGCGAATAATTAAGAAGCCTAATTGCCTGTTGCGAAAAAGTAAGATTCCGATCAAAAGAAAATCACGTGCGTACGGTTTCACAGTTCAAATACAAGAGAGTTCTTTATTTCCTTTTATGTGATCACTTAGTCTAAATCTTAAAGTAACGGTACTATAAATATGTATTTTAAAGGGGTAAGTATAATTTTGGCGCA
Source organism: Zeugodacus cucurbitae (assembly GCF_028554725.1). NCBI lineage: Eukaryota > Metazoa > Arthropoda > Insecta > Diptera > Tephritidae > Zeugodacus > Zeugodacus cucurbitae. The sequence goes on from NC_071668.1 coordinate 39,601,018, forward strand.
ATTTCGTTAAATGAAGTAATAGATTAAGGTACGGTATTAAGGTAAGTAATAGAGTAAGGTAATATAAATGTATTATTAGGGTAAGTATGATTTTTATAATTCAATATTTTAATTCAATTTCTAATATTCCAATACAATTCATTTTTATACTCTCGCAACAAATGTTGCTAAAGAGAGTATTATAGTTTTGTTCACATAACGGTTGTTTGTAACACCCAAAACTAAACGAGTTAGATATAGGGTTATATATACCAAAGTGATCAGGGTGAAGAGTGGAGTTCAAATCCGAATGTCTGTCTGTCCGTCCGTCCGTCCGTCTGTGCAAGCTGTAACTTGAGTAAAAATTAAGATATCTTGATGAAACTTGGCACCATAGGAAGGTTGCTTTCGAAAATGAGCAAAATCGGACCACTGCCACGCCCACAAAATGACGAAAACCGAAAACACATAAAGTGCCATAACTAAGCCATAAATAAAGCTATAGAAATAAAATTGGGTATGAAGGATCGCACTATGAAGGGGCATATTTGGATGTAATTTTTTTGGGGAAGTGGGCGTGGCTCCGTCCCTTACTAAGTTTTTTGTACATATCTCGCAAACCAATAGAGCTATATAAACCAAACTTTCTGCAGTCGTTTTCTTTAGCCACTTCCTAATACAGTCCAAAAATGAAAGAAATCGGATCATAACCAGGCCCACCTCCCATACAAAAGTTAGGTTGAAAATTACAAAAAGTGGGTGAACTCATTAACGAAAAACGTCAGAAACGCTAAATTTCACATAAGAAATGGCAGATGAAAGCTGCACTCAGATTTTTTTACAAAATGGAAAATGGGCGTGGCATCGACCACTTATGGGTCAAAAACCATATCTCAGGAACTACTCGACCGATTTCAATGAAACTTGGTTTGTAATAGTTTCCTTACATCCCAATGATATGTTGTGAAAATAGGCCAAATCGCTTCACAACCACGCCTACTTCCTATATACCAGAACATAGAAGATGATCTGAATCGTTTACATTACTATATATAAAGTAAGCACTAGTGAAGATATCGGTGCAAAACTTTGCACAAATACTGTATTTATAGTGTGGCAGCCAATTTCTAAAAATCGCCGAAAGCGGACCATAGGTTTTCAAGGCCCCATATATCGAACATGAGGACCTCGGTGCTTCTAACCTAATATTAGGGTTTCCAACTTTCAATGGACTTTATACAATATATATGACGAATATGTGGGTCAAATTGTGTATTATATAAAATTAATTAAGTTAAATAAATAAATTGCGAGGGTATAAAATGTTCGGTTACACCCGAACTTAGCCCTTCCTTACTTGTTTATTTTAAGTTTTAGGTTTTTGCAATTATATATATATGTCGCTTGACGCAACATTGTATATGAGGGTTGAGGTAATTCCTGAAACCGGATTAGTCAAAAACGTTTTTGACTAAATAGGCACAAAAACGTTTTGTGCTCTAACCCACACCAAACGCAATTTTATCTTTTTGTCTCGCTTGGTGTGCATTGAAATAAAACAAAACGTAGATATAAAAAATTTCAAAATGTAAAACATTAAATTTTTAAGCAATTACAAACTACCAAAAAAGCATAACTCCTGCGGAAAGATTAACCCTGGTCGAGACCAACGGTCTGATACACTTAGTCGAGACCAATGGTGCTTGGCTAGGCCCCTATGTGTTTACATACATTTGTATGGAAATACGTGTTGTATTTACGCTCATACATGTACAATATAGATACATTTTTGAAATTTTTTACCTCTCGATTTGGTTTGGGCATACTCTGAACTACCTGAGAAAGAACAAGTAAAGAAGGGCTAAGTTCGGGTGTAACCGAACATTTTATACTCTCGCAATTTATTTATTAAACTTTATTTATATTATATAACACACAATTTGACCCACATATTCGTCATATATATTGTATAAAGTCCATTGAAAGTTGGAAACCATAATTTTAGGTTAGGAGCACCGAGGTCCTCGTGTTCGATATATTATTAACCCAAACGATTACCCTCCTCCCGCCCAACCGACGCGTGGGGCGCAGTCCGCATACGAGCGGAATTTGCCGAGTCTAGAAAGGCAAGATTTTTAAGCGTCCGGTTCTCAAACTGCTCAGCTACAGAAAGAAACATTTCAATAGCTGAGATTTAAAAATTTATAAAAACAAAAAGTTAAAAATTTCTGAGAATTATTCTGAATATGAGGATACCCATTTAAGAAGTCTTGGTTGAAAACCAAGAAGATCCAGTTTTTGCAAAAGAATTGAGTGGTTCACTCTATCGAATGCTTTACTAAAGTCTGTATATATAACATCAGTATTCTTATTATCCCTAAAACCCATTGACACATGGTTTACAAATTCAAGTAAGTTTGTTACTGTAGATTTCCCTTTACAAAATGCATGCTGAGAAAATGAAATTAAAGGAGAGATTAAGAAAGTTATTTGGTCAGTGACAATAGCTTCAAAAAGTTTGGGTATAGCTGACTTTTTAGCTATCCCCCTATAGTTCTCAACAGATGATCTAACTCCACTTTTATGCAAAGGTAATATAAAAGAGTTTTTCCACATTGACGGAAAAATACCTTGTTTAAGAGATAGGTTAAAAAGCTTAGTTAGGGGCAGATAGATATATTTTGTACAATTTTTAAGAAAGCTTGAGGGAATCATATCAGGGCCATATTTAAACGAATTTTTTAACGTAACTAAATAATTTAAGACATCTGTTTCAGAAATAATTGGTGTATTAATTACAGTACTCGGACATAACACTTGATGATATGGCACATTCATAGGATAGTTTGAACAATAATTGGATTTGAAGAATTCTGCAAACATATTAGAAATAATATAATAGTCCCATGACATTGTTGATTTATATTTCATCGCGGACGGAAAATTGGAAATCCTGCGTTTGGAGTTAACGAAACCATAAAACAATTTCGGATTACGAATAATATTATTTTTACTTTGATTATGTAGTTTTTATAACATTTTTTCTTAAGTTCCTCAAACTGTCGACGCAATTTAGAATATTTTAAATAGTCAACAAGAGCTCCAGTTTTTTTATAAAGTTTAAAAGCACGAGCTTTTGTATTTTTTAATTTACATAGCTCATTCGAATACCACAAATTTGAACTTTTTCTTTTGATAATAAAACATTTCGGAACAAATCTTTCAAAAATATTAAACATTGTTTCATTAAAATGTGATACATTTAATTCAATATTACCACTGTAATCAGGCCAAGTCAATTTAGAAAGTTCACAATTAATCTTTTTGAAGTTAGCTTTCGCAAAGTTGAACCGAGAACAAAGGTCCTGTTTGTTGTATACAAGTAATTCGTCTATGATTTCGATATTAATTTCCAAGGCAGGGTGATAAGAGTCCTCTGGCAAAACTAAAGGATCAGATCGGAACACAGAAACTGTTGAAGTATTATCAACATAGACCAAATCTAAGAATTTACCAACCTTGTTCGGAATTAAGTTAATTTGGTTAAGACCCATCCCAGACATTTCTTCCAAAAACTCATTAAAGCTTAACCGAGTGCAAAAAGGGGTAATGCAATCGTCAACAGATTTCCAAGATACACACGGTAAATTGAAATCGCCTAGAACAATTATGTAATCAGTATTCTTGGCAATTGAAAAAACATTATTTATAAAAAGGGCATGCTGCATATATACAGATAAGTCCGATTGAGGCGGTATATAAGATAAAGTTAGGTAAATAGAACATTTATTAAAACAAATTCGTATGCACTTAAATTCAATAAAGTCCGCATGAGGAACTTCTACTTCTTCAGATGGAATTGAAGAATGCACAGCAAATAGTACACCCCCCCGACTCTGTTCAGTCGATCGCATCTAAAGATTTGAAATTCACTATTTAATATTTCGTTATCAAAGATATGAGGTTTAAGCCAGGTTTCAGTAAAAGCGATGACTTTAAAATTACAATTAGTGCTGTTCAAATACAATTCTTTTAATTTTGTATTTAAACCTCTTACATTTTGATAGTGAATTTGTAATGAATTTTTAATAATTAGTTTTTTGAATCCGCGGCAGTTTTTGGAATATGAGCAATTACAGTTTGTTTTTGTTGCTTTTGCTCGTATTCGCGCACGAAAGCACCAGGTGGCCAAAGTGATTGATCAAGTAGCAATTAAAAATTAACAGCTGAAACGCCAATCTTGAAAGAAGATATGTTTCTTTCGTATTTAAATTTAAATTTTCTGACATCAATATCAATATCGTTCATTTTTAATATCGACAAGATGTAAAACTTTATATCTTCGATTGTGGTATCCGAAGCGAATCTCGAAACGAAAATTGATTTTCGTTGAGGTATTACTATCAAATTTTTTGCCACAAACTCAGAGTTAATAGGAGGCGGATCCTGAATAGTTTTCCGCTTAAGGTTATCGTTAATTATTTTCGGAGGATTAAGCACTTTTGAAGAGGAAGGCTTCTCTCCTTGAGGGCAAGGAGATGAGAGATGAATAAGGTCTAATTTCACCGGTGATATTCTTTTTACGGACAAAGTGGCAGGTTCTTCATTAGACGGACTTTTACGTTTTGATGAGGGCTTAGCATTATCATCTTGATCATTTAGGCATTTAAATGATTGAAACAACACTTCATAATGCTTAAATTTTTCTGTAAGGTTTTGAAGTTCTCGACCGATTTCTTTAAAATTATTGCGCGCCTGTTTAAAAACTTTAAATAATTCAATATCTGTCGGTCTACACTTTAAGCACGACCAGCGCAGACCCTTTCCATCGAGAATAGAATCTAAGATTCTAGCTGTCAATCCAGCACATTTAAGATGGGCAAGCCCGTCACAAAGCCAACAAGAAACAAAACGATCAGAATCGTTAATAGTACAATTCGGAAAATTGCATGTCATTATGAAAAAATTTAAATTGAAGGAAAAAACAAAATAGTAAATAATAATAAAAATAAAAATATGATATAATAGTAAATAGAAAAACAAAGATAGTTATACTGAATTAGCCGAGATCACAACCAATATAATAGTGGGCAGTTTGAGAAGAACTGAGCCACTTAAAAATAACACGCAAACAGCTGTGAGCAAAAATGAAAGAAAAAACGAATCAAAAGAAAAAGAGCAAATTAAAACAAAAACAATATGCAATCGCACAAACAATGGCAAAGTATGAAAGAAAATTGATAATTGATAACAACAACAAATGATTTAAAAGACTCGGCACCAGAATTTAAGAAAATAGTTAAAATACAATTAAAATTTAAATATAACACAAAAGCAAATTAGCACAAATACTTAGCTTTAGATTGCACTTATTAAAAGTAAACTTTCTTTAATTATATTGATAAATTTAAGCACAAATTCAAGAACCGAGAAAAAATTAAACTTCACAGTTTGACGTGTTGCCAGATTATGTGGTCCGATTTCGGCGATTTTTAGAATGGGGCTGCCGCAGTGTAAACATAGTATTTGTGCAAAGTTCTGCACCGATATATTCACTTGTGCTTACTTTATATACAGTAAAAGCTCTTTATTCCCGGGGTATATGTTCCATAAATATGCCGCGAATATAGAAACCGTGAATACGGGATGGTAATTTATATGGGATTATAAGGTATATGTTCCTAGGTGACAAAAAAAAAACAAATATGTATATAAAAACTGATTTAATTGAAGTTTTTGAACATTTTAACTAATTATCTTAAGGCTTAGGCAATGGTTTGAAGAATTTTGTAATTTTTTCTTGCTTAGCAGTTTTCAAAAGCTCCTTCAATTCAGACTGATACACAGCAGTCGCATTAGCAATTTGTCTCTTAAAAATTAGACTTCCTTCCATAGACGGATCAATTTTCATAAAGAAATCGCAGAGCTCATTTGCCATTCATAAACCTTCACTAAGATTTTTCAAATTGAATGTCACGTTTCCAGTGCTCGTTGAAGCCTCTTCTTCAATAGGTTGTGTTCAGTTCCATGTGAGCCCCTTCTATATGGAAATATTACCAAAAGTTCAAAAATATTGCGAAAATAGTGGAATATTTAACATTTTCTTGTAATAAGACCATTCGACAAGAATATTGGGTTGGATACCTATTGGAATAATTTTATTATTATGTATGTGCTTATTAGATCCGCGAATAAAAAAATTTTTAGTCGCGAATATAGAAATTGGGTCTCATTTTTTTAATCCGCGAATAGTGAAAACGCGAATAAAGGAAGCGCAAATAAGGAGCTTTCACTGTATTGTAAAGTAAACCATCAGATCGTCTTCAAAGTTCTAGGAGATGTGGTTTTTGACCCATTTTCCATTTTGTAAAAAAATCTGAGTGCAGCTTCCATCTGCCATTTCTTATGTGAAATTTAGTGTTTCTGACGTTTTTCGTTAGTGAGATAACCCACTTTTAGTAATTTTCGACCTAACCTTTGTATGGGAGGTGGGCGTGGTTATTATCCGATTTCTTTAATTTTTGGACTGTATTAAGAAGTGGCTAAAAAAACGACTGCAGAAAGTTTGGTTTATATAGCTCTATTGGTTTGCGAGATATGTACAAAAAAATTACATCCAAATATGTCCCTTCATAGTGCGATCCTTCATACCAAATTTTATTTCCATAGCTTTATTTATGGCTTAGTTATGGCACTTTATGTTTTTAGTTTTGGGTGTTACAAACAACCGTTATGTGAACAAAACTATAATACTCTCTAGCAACTTTGTTGCGAGAGTATAAAAATGAAACTCATATGCGGCTTTTAAAATGATATACAACGCGTTCCTTTTCGTTCATTTTTTGATTTATTTAGGAGCATATGAATAATTTTTGAGCGATTTTTCAATTGATTTTATGATGATGGGTCCTGAGGAATACAAAAAAAACATATGTAATAAATTTTCGAATGCTGTTGACAAACTGGATTTGAACATTTAGAACAGAAAAATCGAGTTTTACGACGCAATTTATCGCTTTCTTGCAAACAAAGTCTGCAATCTTTCCTTCCTTTGAGTGTGTCAGCACCTTTTGATGTTGCAGCTACTATAGAGTGAACGACCGAAAAAGGATTCAAAAGCCAAACGTCAAGGTAGATGTTTGATGACATTAGGATTGTTCACACGATTTTCGCTAATGGGCGTTGCCAATGTTCTCGATAAATTGTAAAGAAAAGTGCGTCGTGCATCCTTTTTATCTAGATGGTCGATTTCTTTGCAAACTATCCAATCACCAATCACATCCTCAACAAGTTGAAAAAAGGCAAATATCTATCTATGTACAATCTAAATATATTTAAATAACATTTAAAAACAAAATATGCCTGGCCAGACCCGTTGGTCTCGAGGGTTAATTATAACACTATGTTTATATTAAATTTATTTATTTATTTAAAATTTATTTAAATGATGCTTATTTTTATAATTATGCATGATTTTGTCTTTGAAAAACAACGGTGCAGCGATAAGTAACGAAACGGGTTTTTAAGTCTTGTTGTTTTTTTTATTCGGTGTGGGTGGGGTTATAGCTCAGCAAGTATTGTTCGACAACGAAAACGGTTTGAGACAAATTTGTCAAATTTAGTGTGCGTTGGTTGTATGAACATACATAAGAAATTCAATAACATCTCTTCGAACAAGTCAAGGATCGAACAAGATTTTTGGTTCCGTTGGCCCATATGAAGCTATGGGCAGTTGTAGAAATACGTTTTTGACTGCTCCGGTGTGGGTTGACCCTAAGGTATAAAGCGCACCATATTATTGGAAAACTTATAATTAGATGTGGGAGCTAGGAAAAGTTATTACCCGATTTTAACCATTTTTGGTGCAGAGACACACTATTAAAAGAGAACTATTCCTTCTGAATTACGTTAAAATATCTAAGAAATTTACCGATATTTTCAATAAAAAATTTGCCGCAACCTTTGAGATCCTCATGTTCGGTATTCGGGGTCTTAAAAAGTTGTAGTTCAATTTCAGAGATTTTTATATGGACAAGGCCACACTAGAAATAAAGTATTTATGCCCATCCCAAGGAAATGGTTCAAACTAAATTTGGTTGAAATTCGTAGAGTAATTTCTGAGCCACGCCCATTTCAAATTCTCTATACAAATTTGAGTGTAGCCCTTCAATGCCATCTTTACCTTATAATCAGCCATAAATAAATATATAATAAGCTATAAAAGTAGTATTTGGTACAGAGGGTCATGTTTGGATGCAATTTTTTTTTAAGTCGGCGTGGCCCTGCCCCCAAATAGGTTTTTGTATATATCTTGCAAACCAATAAAGCTATATAAACCAAACTTTCTGCAGTCATTTTCTTTACGTACCCCACCATACAACATGAAAATAGGTGAAATCGGATAATAACCACACCCACTTTCCATACTGTTTTAACATAATTACTTGACAGGCGTAAGAACCGCTCACCTGATCCACCACAACGCGCCATTCATCTCTCCGTTTTGAAATTTAGCACCTTGTGGAAATTCCAAGTACTGCCAGGTCACTTTTCACTTGGTCTTTCCAACGGAGTGGATGGCGTCCTCTTTCGCGGCTTCCACCAGCGGATACTGCATCGAACATTTTCAAAGCTGGAATGTTACCCCGGACACATACCATTCAACAATACATACCACACAGATCATTTAACACGCTCCAATACGCTTCACCATCATCTTACTCATCATAGCATCACCTACCATCCACATTAATACATTAATAATTTGTACGTATGTATATTTAACCAAATTTACACTCCACTTAGTTCACTCCACGTCACGTATATATGTATGTACATTAGGGTGGCCCTTATTTTCCAAAGTATTCCGATTCTCGATCGCACCCCTTAGAAATATGAGAATAGCCAAAAAACTAGTATATACAAAGTTTTAGGTCAATCAAAAAAGATTTAGAGGTTGTGCATGTAGCTTGAAATCTTGAAAAATTAAGAATTTTTGCCATTTTTATGTCTCAGACTTCCATATTTCAAAGCCACACTATCCCTTACTGGTTTTCCATACCGTAATAAGATAATAAGAATAACATTAGAACCGTTATAACGGTATATCACGAGCATGCGACGCTTGAGAATGCACGTGCAACACATTTAATTTACTTTCATATTTGTATTTCTGTAACTCTATCATCAATCGACCGATTTTTAAGATTGTGGTAATTTTGGAAAGGTAATAAAATGCAGATCTTATTACGGTATGGAAACCAGATTGCGTGGCTTTGAAATATGGAAGTCTGAGACATAAAAATGGCAAAAATTCTTAATTTTTCAGGATTTCCTGCTCCTTGCGCAACCTCTAAACCTTTTTTGATTGACCCAAAACTTTGTATATACTAGTTTTTGGGCTATTCGCATATTTCTAGGGGGTGCGATCGAGAATCCAGAAACTTTTTTTATCCTCCATACAACTAAGGGTCACCCTAATGTACATATATATATATATATATATATTGCTGCAATTTATTGTTAATTATTTATCGTTTTAGTTTTGTTTATTTTATTTATGTATGTATGCCACTGTACTCAACACTTTTCACATATCATTTTTCACATACATATGTATTAATGACTTTTAATTTTTACATTAATCACTTTCTTTTTATTTAGGGATCACTTTACTAATATTTTTGTTTAATATGTGTATATTTATTAAATTATTCTTCTTTTTTCCTTTTTTATGTATGTATTTTTGTAACACTGCACTGCACTATCGTTTTTGGTGACACTTTCACAGATATATATCAATTTTCTAGTATATTTCAATTTTTTTTTGTATGTTTGTTTAAAGTTTGTTTTCACTTCACTTTTCCGAAGACCGAAAACCGAAAGAAATTAACAGGCAATTAGTAACGAAAAATGTATCAATTTTATTAAAATTTAAACTAAGTTCACGTTCATGAAAAATCTCAAGCGTTTTTGAGATGCGAAAAAACTATTACTTGGGATGCGCGAATAATTAAGAAGCCTAATTGCCTGTTGCGAAAAAGTAAGATTCCGATCAAAAGAAAATCACGTGCGTACGGTTTCACAGTTCAAATACAAGAGAGTTCTTTATTTCCTTTTATGTGATCACTTAGTCTAAATCTTAAAGTAACGGTACTATAAATATGTATTTTAAAGGGGTAAGTATAATTTTGGCTTTAGACCTGGAAAATCCACAATGGACCAGATATTCACCATGCGCCAAATCTTGGAAAAGACCCGAGAGAGAAGAATCGATACTCACCATCTTTTTATCGATTTTAAAGCTGCCTTCGATAGCACGAAAAGGAGCTGCCTTTATGCCGCGATGTCTGAATTTGGTATCCCTGCAAAACTAATACGGCTATGTAAGCTGACGCTGAGCAACACCAAAAGCTCCGTCAGGATCGGGAAGGACCTCTCCGAGCCGTTCGATACCAAACGAGGCTTCAGACAGGGTGACTCACTATCGTGCGACTTCTTCAATCTATTGCTGGAAAAAATAATACGAGCTGCAGAACTAAATAGAGAGGGTACAATCTTCTACAAGAGTGTACAGCTCCTGGCGTATGCCGATGATATTGATATCATCGGAAGCAACAACCGCGCCGTTTGTTCTGCGTTTTCCAGACTAGATAAAGAAGCGAAGCGTATGGGTCTGGTGGTGAATGAGGACAAGACGAAATATCTCCTGTCATCAAACAAACAGTCGGCGCACTCGCGTCTTGGCTCCCACGTCACTGTTGACAGTCATAACTTTGAAGTTGTAGATAATTTCGTTTATCTGGGAACCAGCATTAACAACACCAACAATGTCAGCCTTGAAATCCAACGCAGAATCACTCTTGCCAACAGGTGCTACTTTGGACTGAGTAGGCAATTGAAAAGTAAAGTCCTCTCTCGACGAACCAAAATCAAACTCTATAAGTCGCTCATTATTCCCGTCCTGATGTATGGCGCTGAAGCGTGGACGATGACAACATCCGATGAGACGACTCTTGGGGTTTTCGAGAGAAAGGTTTTGCGCAAGATTTTTGGTCCTCTAAACATTGGCAACGGCGAATACCGCAGGCGATGGAACGATGAGCTGTACGATTTATACGACGACATTGACATAGTTCAGCGAATAAAAAGACAGCGGCTACGCTGGCTAGGTCATGTTGTACGGATGGAAGAAAACACTCCAGCTCTGAAAGTATTCGATGCAGTACCCGCTGGAGGAAGCCGCGGAAGAGGACGACCTCCACTCCGGTGGAAAGACCAAGTGCAAAGTGACCTGGCTTCACTTGGTGTTTCCAATTGGCGCCAAAAAGCAAAAAGGAGGAATGAGTGGCGCGCTCTGGTGGATTCGGCTATAATCGCTTAAAGCGGTTCCTACGCCAAATATATATATATATATAAGTATAATTTTGGCGCAATTTCGTTAAATGAAGTAATAGATTAAGGTACGGTATTAAGGTAAGTAATAGAGTAAGGTAATATAAATGTATTATTAGGGTAAGTATGATTTTTATAATTCAATATTTTAATTCAATTTCTAATATTCCAATACAATTCATTTTTATACTCTCGCAACAAATGTTGCTAAAGAGAGTATTATAGTTTTGTTCACATAACGGTTGTTTGTAACACCCAAAACTAAACGAGTTAGATATAGGGTTATATATACCAAAGTGATCAGGGTGAAGAGTGGAGTTCAAATCCGAATGTCTGTCTGTCCATCCGTCCGTCCGTCTGTGCAAGCTGTAACTTGAGTAAAAATTAAGATATCTTGATGAAACTTGGCACCATAGGAAGGTTGCTTTCGAAAATGAGCAAAATCGGACCACTGCCACGCCCACAAAATGACGAAAACCGAAAACACATAAAGTGCCATAACTAAGCCATAAATAAAGCTATAGAAATAAAATTGGGTATGAAGGATCGCACTATGAAGGGGCATATTTGGATGTAATTTTTTTGGGGAAGTGGGCGTGGCTCCGTCCCTTACTAAGTTTTTTGTACATATCTCGCAAACCAATAGAGCTATATAAACCAAACTTTCTGCAGTCGTTTTCTTTAGCCACTTCCTAATACAGTCCAAAAATGAAAGAAATCGGATCATAACCAGGCCCACCTCCCATACAAAAGTTAGGTTGAAAATTACAAAAAGTGGGTGAACTCATTAACGAAAAACGTCAGAAACACTAAATTTCACATAAGAAATGGCAGATGAAAGCTGCACTCAGATTTTTTTACAAAATGGAAAATGGGCGTGGCATCGACCACTTATGGGTCAAAAACCATATCTCAGGAACTACTCGACCGATTTCAATGAAACTTGGTTTGTAATAGTTTCCTTACATCCCAATGATATGTTGTGAAAATAGGCCAAATCGCTTCACAACCACGCCTACTTCCTATATACCAGAACATAGAAGATGATCTGAATCGTTTACATTACTATATATAAAGTAAGCACTAGTGAAGATATCGGTGCAAAACTTTGCACAAATACTGTATTTATAGTGTGGCAGCCAATTTCTAAAAATCGCCGAAAGCGGACCATAGGTTTTCAAGGCCCCATATATCGAACATGAGGACCTCGGTGCTTCTAACCTAATATTAGGGTTTCCAACTTTCAATGGACTTTATACAATATATATGACGAATATGTGGGTCAAATTGTGTATTATATAATATTAATTAAGTTAAATAAATAAATTGCGAGGGTATAAAATGTTCGGTTACACCCGAACTTAGCCCTTCCTTACTTGTTTATTTTAAGTTTTAGGTTTTTGCAATTATATATATATGTCGCTTGACGCAACATTGTATATGAGGGTTGAGGTAATTCCTGAAACCGGATTAGTCAAAAACGTTTTTGACTAAATAGGCACAAAAACGTTTTGTGCTCTAACCCACACCAAACGCAATTTTATCTTTTTGTCTCGCTTGGTGTGCATTGAAATAAAACAAAACGTAGATATAAAAAATTTCAAAATGTAAAACATTAAATTTTTAAGCAATTACAAACTACCACAAAAGCATAACTCCTGCGGAAAGATTAACCCTGGTCGAGACCAACGGTCTGATACACTTAGTCGAGACCAATGGTGCTTGGCTAGGCCCCTATGTGTTTACATACATTTGTATGGAAATACGTGTTGTATTTACGCTCATACATGTACAATATAGATACATTTTTGAAATTTTTTACCTCTCGATTTGGTTTGGGCATACTCTGAACTACCTGAGAAAGAACAAGTAAAGAAGGGCTAAGTTCGGGTGTAACCGAACATTTTATACTCTCGCAATTTATTTATTAAACTTTATTTATATTATATAACACACAATTTGACCCACATATTCGTCATATATATTGTATAAAGTCCATTGAAAGTTGGAAACCATAATTTTAGGTTAGGAGCACCGAGGTCCTCGTGTTCGATCTATTATTAACCCAAACGATTACCCTCCTCCCGCCCAACCGACGCGTGGGGCGCAGTCCGCATACGAGCGGAATTTGCCGAGTCTAGAAAGGCAAGATTTTTAAGCGTCCGGTTCTCAAACTGCTCAGCTACAGAAAGAAACATTTCAATAGCTGAGATTTAAAAATTTATAAAAACAAAAAGTTAAAAATTTCTGAGAATTATTCTGAATATGAGGATACCCATTTAAGAAGTCTTGGTTGAAAACCAAGAAGATCCAGTTTTTGCAAAAGAATTGAGTGGTTCACTCTATCGAATGCTTTACTAAAGTCTGTATATATAACATCAGTATTCTTATTATCCCTAAAACCCATTGACACATGGTTTACAAATTCAAGTAAGTTTGTTACTGTAGATTTCCCTTTACAAAATGCATGCTGAGAAAATGAAATTAAAGGAGAGATTAAGAAAGTTATTTGGTCAGTGACAATAGCTTCAAAAAGTTTGGGTATAGCTGACATTTTAGCTATCCCCCTATAGTTCTCAACAGATGATCTAACTCCACTTTTATGCAAAGGTAATATAAAAGAGTTTTTCCACATTGACGGAAAAATACCTTGTTTAAGAGATAGGTTAAAAAGCTTAGTTAGGGGCAGATAGATATATTTTGTACAATTTTTAAGAAAGCTTGAGGGAATCATATCAGGGCCATATTTAAACGAATTTTTTAACGTAACTAAATAATTTAAGACATCTGTTTCAGAAATAATTGGTGTATTAATTACAGTACTCGGACATAACACTTGATGATATGGCACATTCATAGGATAGTTTGAACAATAATTGGATTTGAAGAATTCTGCAAACATATTAGAAATAATATAATAGTCCCATGACATTGTTGATTTATATTTCATCGCGGACGGAAAATTGGAAATCCTGCGTTTGGAGTTAACGAAACCATAAAACAATTTCGGATTACGAATAATATTATTTTCACTTTGATTATGTAGTTTTTATAACATTTTTTCTTAAGTTCCTCAAACTGTCGACGCAATTTAGAATATTTTAAATAGTCAACAAGAGCTCCAGTTTTTTTATAAAGTTTAAAAGCACGAGCTTTTGTATTTTTTAATTTACATAGCTCATTCGAATGCCACAAATTTGAACTTTTTCTTTTGATAAGAAAACATTTCGGAACAAATCTTTCAAAAATATTAAACATTGTTTCATTAAAATGTGATACATTTAATTCAATATTACCACTGTAATCAGGCCAAGTCAATTTAGAAAGTTCACAATTAATCTTTTTGAAGTTAGCTTTCGCAAAGTTGAACCGAGAACAAAGGTCCTGTTTGTTGTATACAAGTAATTCGTCTATGATTTCGATATTAATTTCCAAGGCGGGGTGATAAGAGTCCTCTGGCAAAACTAAAGGATCAGATCGGAACACAGAAACTGTTGAAGTATTATCAACATAGACCAAATCTAAGAATTTACCAAACTTGTTCGGAATTAAGTTAATTTGGTTAAGACCCATCCCAGACATTTCTTCCAAAAACTCATTAAAGCTTAACCGAGTGCAAAAAGGGGTAATGCAATCGTCAACAGATTTCCAAGATACACACGGTAAATTGAAATCGCCTAGAACAATTATGTAATCAGTATTCTTGGCAATTGAAAAAACATTATTTATAAAAAGGGCATGCTGCATATATACAGATAAGTCCGATTGAGGCGGTATATAAGATAAAGTTAGGTAAATAGAACATTTATTAAAACAAATTCGTATGCACTTAAATTCAATAAAGTCCGCATGAGGAACTTCTACTTCTTCAGATGGAATTGAAGAATGCACAGCAAATAGTACACCCCCCCGACTCTGTTCAGTCGATCGCATCTAAAGATTTGAAATTCACTATTTAATATTTCGTTATCAAAGATATGAGGTTTAAGCCAGGTTTCAGTAAAAGCGATGACTTTAAAATTACAATTAGTGCTGTTCAAATACAATTCTTTTAATTTTGTATTTAAACCTCTTACATTTTGATAGTGAATTTGTAATGAATTTTTAATAATTAGTTTTTTGAATCCGCGGCAGTTTTTGGAATATGAGCAATTACAGTTTGTTTTTGTTGCTTTTGCTCGTATTCGCGCACGAAAGCACCAGGTGGTCAAAGTGATTCATCAAGTAGCAATTAAAAATTAACAGCTGAAACGCCAATCTTGAAAGAAGATATGTTTCTTTCGTATTTAAAGTTAAATTTTCTGACATCAATATCAATATCGTTCATTTTTAATATCGACAAGATGTAAAACTTTATATCTTCGATTGTGGTATCCGAAGCGAATCTCGAAACGAAAATTGATTTTCGTTGAGGTATTACTATCAAATTTTTTGCCACAAACTCAGAGTTAATAGGAGGCGGATCCTGAATAGTTTTCCGCTTAAGGTTATCGTTAATTATTTTCGGAGGATTAAGCACTTTTGAAGAGGAAGGCTTCTCTCCTTGAGGGCAAGGAGATGAGAGATGAATAAGGTCTAATTTCACCGGTGATATTCTTTTTACGGACAAAGTGGCAGGTTCTTCATTAGACGGACTTTTACGTTTTGATGAGGGCTTAGCATTATCATCTTGATCATTTAGGCATTTAAATGATTGAAACAACACTTCATAATGCTTAAATTTTTCTGTAAGGTTTTGAAGTTCTCGACCGATTTCTTTAAAATTATTGCGCGCCTGTTTAAAAACTTTAAATAATTCAATATCTGTCGGTCTACACTTTAAGCACGACCAGCGCAGACCCTTTCCATCGAGAATAGAATCTAAGATTCTAGCTGTCAATCCAGCACATTTAAGATGGGCAAGCCCGTCACAAAGCCAACAAGAAACAAAACGATCAGAATCGTTAATAGTACAATTCGGAAAATTGCATGTCATTATGAAAAAATTTAAATTGAAGGAAAAAACAAAATAGTAAATAATAATAAAAATAAAAATATGATATAATAGTAAATAGAAAAACAAAGATAGTTATACTGAATTAGCCGAGATCACAACCAATATAATAGTGAGCAGTTTGAGAAGAACTGAGCCACTTAAAAATAACACGCAAACAGCTGTGAGCAAAAATGAAAGAAAAAACGAATCAAAAGAAAAAGAGCAAATTAAAACAAAAACAATATGCAATCGCACAAACAATGGCAAAGTATGAAAGAAAATTGATAATTGATAACAACAACAAATGATTTAAAAGACTCGGCACCAGAATTTAAGAAAATAGTTAAAATACAATTAAAATTTAAATATAACACAAAAGCAAATTAGCACAAATACTTAGCTTTAGATTGCACTTATTAAAAGTAAACTTTCTTTAATTATATTGATAAATTTAAGCACAAATTCAAGAACCGAGAAAAAATTAAACTTCACAGTTTGACGTGTTGCCAGATTATGTGGTCCGATTTCGGCGATTTTTAGAATGGGGCTGCCGCAGTGTAAACATAGTATTTGTGCAAAGTTCTGCACCGATATATTCACTTGTGCTTACTTTATATACAGTAAAAGCTCTTTATTCCCGGGGTATATGTTCCATAAATATGCCGCGAATATAGAAACCGTGAATACGGGATGGTAATTTATATGGGATTATAAGGTATATGTTCCTAGGTGACAAAAAAAAAACAAATATGTATATAAAAACTGATTTAATTGAAGTTTTTGAACATTTTAACTAATTATCTTAAGGCTTAGGCAATGGTTTGAAGAATTTTGTAATTTTTTCTTGCTTAGCAGTTTTCAAAAGC
The DNA here is from genome assembly GCF_028554725.1 of Zeugodacus cucurbitae. Taxonomy (NCBI): domain Eukaryota; kingdom Metazoa; phylum Arthropoda; class Insecta; order Diptera; family Tephritidae; genus Zeugodacus; species Zeugodacus cucurbitae. Next base: position 39,618,232 of record NC_071668.1, read on the forward strand.
TCCTTCAATTCAGACTGATACACAGCAGTCGCATTAGCAATTTGTCTCTTAAAAATTAGACTTCCTTCCATAGACGGATCAATTTTCATAAAGAAATCGCAGAGCTCATTTGCCATTCATAAACCTTCACTAAGATTTTTCAAATTGAATGTCACGTTTCCAGTGCTCGTTGAAGCCTCTTCTTCAATAGGTTGTGTTCAGTTCCATGTGAGCCCCTTCTATATGGAAATATTACCAAAAGTTCAAAAATATTGCGAAAATAGTGGAATATTTAACATTTTCTTGTAATAAGACCATTCGACAAGAATATTGGGTTGGATACCTATTGGAATAATTTTATTATTATGTATGTGCTTATTAGATCCGCGAATAAAAAAATTTTTAGTCGCGAATATAGAAATTGGGTCTCATTTTTTTAATCCGCGAATAGTGAAAACGCGAATAAAGGAAGCGCAAATAAGGAGCTTTCACTGTATTGTAAAGTAAACCATCAGATCGTCTTCAAAGTTCTAGGAGATGTGGTTTTTGACCCATTTTCCATTTTGTAAAAAAATCTGAGTGCAGCTTCCATCTGCCATTTCTTATGTGAAATTTAGTGTTTCTGACGTTTTTCGTTAGTGAGATAACCCACTTTTAGTAATTTTCGACCTAACCTTTGTATGGGAGGTGGGCGTGGTTATTATCCGATTTCTTTAATTTTTGGACTGTATTAAGAAGTGGCTAAAAAAACGACTGCAGAAAGTTTGGTTTATATAGCTCTATTGGTTTGCGAGATATGTACAAAAAAATTACATCCAAATATGTCCCTTCATAGTGCGATCCTTCATACCAAATTTTATTTCCATAGCTTTATTTATGGCTTAGTTATGGCACTTTATGTTTTTAGTTTTGGGTGTTACAAACAACCGTTATGTGAACAAAACTATAATACTCTCTAGCAACTTTGTTGCGAGAGTATAAAAATGAAACTCATATGCGGCTTTTAAAATGATATACAACGCGTTCCTTTTCGTTCATTTTTTGATTTATTTAGGAGCATATGAATAATTTTTGAGCGATTTTTCAATTGATTTTATGATGATGGGTCCTGAGGAATACAAAAAAAAACATATGTAATAAATTTTCGAATGCTGTTGACAAACTGGATTTGAACATTTAGAACAGAAAAATCGAGTTTTACGACGCAATTTATCGCTTTCTTGCAAACAAAGTCTGCAATCTTTCCTTCCTTTGAGTGTGTCAGCACCTTTTGATGTTGCAGCTACTATTGAGTGAACGACCGAAAAAGGATTCAAAAGCCAAACGACAAGCTAGATGTTTGATGACATTAGGATTGTTCACACGATTTTCGCTAATGGGCGTTGCCAATGTTCTCGATAAATTGTAAAGAAAAGTGCGTCGTGCATCCTTTTTATCTAGATGGCCGATTTCTTTGCAAACTACGAAAGCAGCCAATCCCATCACATCCTCAACAAGTTGAAAAAAGGCAAATGTCTATCTATGTACAATCTATATATATATATATATATATTTGGCGTAGGAACCGCTTTAAGCGATTATAGCCGAATCCACCAGAGCGCGCCACTCATTCCTCCTTTTTGCTTTTTGGCGCCAACTGGAAACACCAAGTGAAGCCAGGTCACTTTGCACTTGGTCTTTCCACCGGAGTGGAGGTCGTCCTCTTCCGCGGCTTCCTCCAGCGGGTACTGCATCGAATACTTTCAGAGCTGGAGTGTTTTCTTCCATCCGTACAACATGACCTAGCCAGCGTAGCCGCAAAACCTTTCTCTCGAAAACCCCAAGAGTCGTCTCATCGGATGTTGTCATCGTCCACGCTTCAGCGCCATACATCAGGACGGGAATAATGAGCGACTTATAGAGTTTGATTTTGGTTCGTCGAGAGAGGACTTTACTTTTCAATTGCCTACTCAGTCCAAAGTAGCACCTGTTGGCAAGAGTGATTCTGCGTTGGATTTCAAGGCTGACATTGTTGGTGTTGTTAATGCTGGTTCCCAGATAAACGAAATTATCTACAACTTCAAAGTTATGACTGTCAACAGTGACGTGGGAGCCAAGACGCGAGTGCGCTGACTGTTTGTTTGATGACAGGAGATATTTCGTCTTGTCCTCATTCACCACCAGACCCATACGCTTCGCTTCTTTATCTAGTCTGGAAAACGCAGAACAAACGGCGCGGTTGTTGCTTCCGATGATATCAATATCATCGGCATACGCCAGGAGCTGTACACTCTTGTAGAAGATTGTACCCTCTCTATTTAGTTCTGCAGCTCGTATTATTTTTTCCAGCAATAGATTGAAGAAGTCGCACGATAGTGAGTCACCCTGTCTGAAGCCTCGTTTGGTATCGAACGGCTCGGAGAGGTCCTTCCCGATCCTGACGGAGCTTTTGGTGTTGCTCAACGTCAGCTTACATAGCCGTATTAGTTTTGCAGGGATACCAAATTCAGACATCGCGGCATAAAGGCAGCTCCTTTTCGTGCTATCGAAGACAGCTTTAAAATCGATAAAAAGATGGTGGGTATCGATTCTTCTCTCTCGGGTCTTTTCCAAGATTTGGCGCATGGTGAATATCTGGTCCATTGTAGATTTTCCAGGTCTAAAGCCACACTGATAAGGTCCAATCAGTTCGTTGACGGTGGGCTTTAGTCTTTCACACAATACGCTCGACAAAACCTTATATGCGATATTGAGGAGACTTATACCACGGTAGTTGGCGCAGATTGTGGGGTCTCCCTTCTTGTGGATTGGGCAGAGCACACTAAGATTCCAATCGTCAGGCATGCTTTCTTCCGACCATATTCTACAAAGAAGCTGATGCATGCACCTTATCAGTTCTTCGCCGCCGTATTTGAATAGCTCGGCCGGTAATCCATCGGCCCCCGCCGCTTTGTTGTTCTTCAAGCGGGTAATTGCTATTCGAATTTCTTCATGGTCGGGTAATGGAACATCTATTCCATCGTCATCGATTGGGGAATCGGGTTCGCCATCTCCTGGTGTTGTACTTTCACTGCCATTGAGCAGGTCGGAGAAGTGTTCCCTCCATAATCCCAGTGTGCTCTGGACATCCGTTACCAGATTACCTTCTCGGTCCCTACATGATAATGCTCCGGTCTTGAAACCTTCTGTTAATCGCCTCATCTTTTCATAAAATTTTCGAGCATTACCCATGTCGGCCAGCTTTTCAAGCTTTTCATACTCACGCATTTCGGCCTCTTTCTTTTTACGTCTGCAAATGCGTCTCGCTTCCCTCTTCAGTTCTCGATATCTATCCCACCCCGAACGTGTTGTGGTCGATCGCAACGTTGCGAGGTAGGCAGTCTGTTTTCTCTCCACTGCGGAACGACAATTCTCATCGTACCAACTGGTTTTTTGGCGTTGCCGGAGACCAATTGTTTCGGCTGCAGCGGTATGCAATGAGTTTGAGATGCCGTTCCACAGCTCCCTTATATCGAGATGCTGATGAGTGCTCTCCGAGAGCAGGAGTGCAAGTCGAGTAGAAAATCGTTCGGCTGTCGGTTGTGATTGCAGCTTTTCGACGTCGAACCTTCCTTGTGTTTGTTGACGGGCGTTCTTTGCTGCACAGAGGCGAGTGCGTATCTTTGCTGCTACTAGATAATGGTCCGAGTCAATGTTTGGTCCTCGGAGCGTACGCACGTCTAAAACACTGGAGACATGTCTTCCGTCTATCACAACGTGATCGATTTGATTGCGCGTGTTTCGATCAGGGGACAGCCACGTTGCTTGATGAATTTTTTTATGCTGGAATCTGGTACTACAGACAACCATATTTCGGGCCCCAGCGAAGTCGATCAGCCTCAGGCCGTTTGGCGATGTTTCGTCATGGAGGCTGAATTTTCCGACTGTTGTGCCAAAGACACCTTCTTTACCCACCCTGGCGTTAAAATCGCCAAGCACGATTTTGACATCGTGGCGGGGGCAGCGCTCATAGATGCGTTCTAGGCGCTCATAGAAAGCATCTTTGGTCGCATCGTCCTTCTCTTCCGTTGGGGCGTGGGCGCAAATCAGCGATATGTTGAAGAACCTCGCTTTGATGCGGATTGTGGCAAGACGTTCATCCACCGGGGTGAATGCCAGGACTCGGCGACGTAGTCTCTCTCCCACCACAAATCCAACACCGAATTTGCGCTCCTTTATATGGCCGCTGTAGTAGATGTCACAAGGACCCACCTTCTTCCGTCCTTGTCCCGTCCATCGCACTTCTTGGACGGCGGTGATGTCAGCCTTTAGTTGTATGAGGACATCAACCAGCTGGGCAGAGGCACCTTCCCAATTAAGAGTCCGGACATTCCAGGTGCATGCCCTCAAATCATAGTCCTTTATACGTTTGCCGTGGTCGTCATCAAAAGGGGGGTTTCTCATCCGAGGCCTGTGTTTCTTATTCACTGGTTATTCGTTTTTATGTGGTGGGTCCCAAGCCCTACGCACAACCGCACAAGCGGGCTTCGCCTTCTCACTTTAGCTCGCCTCCAAACGGATGTCTGTTAGCTACCCAGGGGATACTTGGTCTAAAACCGGAAGTCGTGAGCTGCTTGAGTCATATGCAAAAGAATCGTTCCTGGCCACTCCCAAGTGAATGGCAATCAGAAACTTTCCTCACTTGCGTGAACTTCTACATATGACCCCATCCCCCTAATCTAAATATATTTAAATAACATTTAAAAACAAAATATGCCTGGCCAGACCCGTTGGTCTCGAGGGTTAATTATAACACTATGTTTATATTAAATTTATTTATTTATTTAAAATTTATTTAAATGATGCTTATTTTTATAATTATGCATGATTTTGTCTTTGAAAAACAACGGTGCAGCGATAAGTAACGAAACGGGTTTTTAAGTCTTGTTGTTTTTTTTATTCGGTGTGGGTGGCGTTATAGCTCAGCAAGTATTGTTCGACAACGAAAACGGTTTGAGACAAATTTGTCAAATTTAGTGTGCGTTGGTTGTATGAACATACATAAGAAATTCAATAACATCTCTTCGAACAAGTCAAGGATCGAACAAGATTTTTGGTTCCGTTGGCCCATATGAAGCTATGGGCAGTTGTAGAAATACGTTTTTGACTGCTCCGGTGTGGGTTGACCCTAAGGTATAAAGCGCACCATATTATTGGAAAACTTATAATTAGATGTGGGAGCTAGGAAAAGTTATTACCCGATTTTAACCATTTTTGGTGCAGAGACACACTATTAAAAGAGAACTATTCCTTCTGAATTACGTTAAAATATCTAAGAAATTTACCGATATTTTCAATAAAAAATTTGCCGCAACCTTTGAGATCCTCATGTTCGGTATTCGGGGTCTTAAAAAGTTGTAGTTCAATTTCAGAGATTTTTATATGGACAAGGCCACACTAGAAATAAAGTATTTATGCCCATCCCAAGGAAATGGTTCAAACTAAATTTGGTTGAAATTCGTAGAGTAATTTCTGAGCCACGCCCATTTCAAATTCTCTATACAAATTTGAGTGTAGCCCTTCAATGCCATCTTTACCTTATAATCAGCCATAAATAAATATATAATAAGCTATAAAAGTAGTATTTGGTACAGAGGGTCATGTTTGGATGCAATTTTTTTTTAAGTCGGCGTGGCCCTGCCCCAAATAGGTTTTTGTATATATCTTGCAAACCAATAAAGCTATATAAACCAAACTTTCTGCAGTCATTTTCTTTACGTACCCCACCATACAACATGAAAATAGGTGAAATCGGATAATAACCACACCCACTTTCCATACTGTTTTAACATAATTACTTGACAGGCGTAAGAACCGCTTACCTGATCCACCACAACGCGCCATTCATCTCTCCGTTTTGAAATTTAGCACCTTGTGGAAATTCCAAGTACTGCCAGGTCACTTTTCACTTGGTCTTTCCAACGAAGTGGATGGCGTCCTTTTTCGCGGCTTCCACCAGCGGGTACTGCATCGCAATACATACCACACACATCATTTAACACGCTCCAATACGCTTCACCATCACCTTACTCATCATAGCATCACCTACCATCCACATTAATACAAACGCATAAATCTCTCACGAGAACTTCACACATCAACACACACAAACGCACACCAACTTGAGGACATCACACTGGAGACTTTTTACACAATAACATTAACAAAAGGGATTAACAATTAGAAAAAAGTATTTTTTTTATTGAAGGAAGGATCGATCGCACCCCCTAGAAATATGCGAATAGCCCAAAAACTACTATATACAAAGTTTTAGGTCAATCAAAAAAGGTTTAGAGGTTGCTCAAGGAGCTTGAAATCCTGAAAAATTAAAATTTTTTGCCATTTTTATGTCTCCATATTTCAAAGCCACACTATCTGGTTTCCATACCGTAATAAGATCTGTATTTTATCACCTTTCCAAAATTACCACAATCTTAAAAATCGGTCGATTGATGATAGTGTTACAGAAATACATACATATGAAAGTAAATTTAATGTGGTGCATTCTCAAGCGTCGCATGCTCGTGATATACCGTTATAACGGTTCTAATGTTATTCTTATTATCTTATTACGGTATAAAAAACCCGTAAGGGATAGTGTGACTTTGAAATATGGAAGTCTGAGACATAAAAATGGCAAAAATTATTATTTTTTTCAGGATTTCAAGCTCCTTGCGCAACCTCTAAACCTTTTTTGATTGCCCCAAATTTTGTATATACTAGTTTTTGGGCTATTCGCATATTTCTAGGGGGTGCGATCGAGAATCCAGAAACTTTTTTTATCCTCCATACAACTAAGGGCCACCCTAATGTACATATGTATGCAAATATCTTATTAAAACAGTAGAGAAAAACAAAAGAGAAAAACAGTAGAGAAAACAAAGGAAGGGCTAAGTTCGGGTGTAACCGAGCATTTCATATTCTCGTTATTTATTTATTTAACTTAATTAATATTATATAATACACAATTTGATCCACATATTCGTCATATATATTGTAAAAAGTCCATTGAAAGTTGGAAACCCTAATATTAGGTTAGGAGCACCGAGGTCCTCATGTTCGATATATGGGGCCCTGAAAACCTATGGTCCGATTTCGGCGATTTTTGAAAATGGGCTGCCACACTATGAATAAAGTATTTGTGCAAAGTTTTGCACCGATATCTTCACTAGTGCTTACTATATATGTATGTATATGGTAAAGTAAACGATTCAGATCATCTTCTAAGTTCTGGTATATAGGAAGTAGGCGTGGTTGTGAAGCGATTTGGCCAATTTTCACAACATATTATTGGCAGGTAAGAAAGTTTTATTGAAATCGGTCGAGTAGTTCCTGAGATATGGTTTTTGACCCATAAGTGGGCGACGCCACGCCCATTTTCCATTTTGTAAAAAAATCTGAGTGCAGCTTCCATCTGCCATTTTTTATGTGAAATTTAGTGTTTCTGACGTTTTTCGTTAGTGAGATAACCCACTTTTAGTAATTTTCGACCTAACCTTTGTATGGGAGGTGGGCGTGGTTATTATCCGATTTCTTTCATTTTTGGACTGTATTAAGAAGTGGCTAAAAAAACGACTGCAGAAAGCTTCATTGGCTTGCGAGCTAAATACAAATAACCGATTTGTGGGCGGGACCACGCCCACTTCCCCAAAAAATTACATCCAAATATGCCCCTTCCTAGTGCAATCCTTTATGCCAGTAGACCGATTTTGCCCATTTTCGAAAGCAACCCTCTCACGGTCCCAAGGAACAAGTGTTCCAAGTTTCATTAAGATATCTCAATTTTTACTCAAGTTATCGCTTGCACGGACGGACAGACGGACGGACAAACATCCGGATTTCAACTCCACTCGTCATCCTGATCATTTATATATATATAACCCCATATCTAACTCTTTTATTTCTTGGTGACACAAACAACCGTTATGTGAACAAAACTATAATACTCTGTGCAACAGGTTGCGAGAGTATAAAAAAGAATGGGGTTGCACTCCGGGAGTGCAGGCAGAAGTGAAAACTTGAACTTATGGAGCGTTGGGCACTTTTTTGGGTGAGCATTTTTAGGTGCTCTCGCGACATACCTTTATAGAGGTATGATTTATTGAATTTGATGAAATTGTTTTTTTTTTTTATAATAGGCTGTTTTCTTCTAATTTTTTCAATGAAAAACAGTTAATTACTTATGGACCAGCGATTTGAAATGAACGTATTACTGTTGGAGGTACATAAGGCACATCTCTGGTAGATGGACCAGCGATTTGAGGAGGTACGCTTTGTTGTACAAACGTTTGGTCAGTTGATAATAAATTTAACGTTCTTCGTTTATCTCTATATCGTTCACAATAATCTTTGTTCGCTTGTTTCGCCAAGTCTGACTTATGTGGGTGTTTCTCTCTGTATCGGTTATCATATTCTTTTCTTTTTTGTTTTCTTTTTTCTACTTCATCCTCATAAGTGGAGTAATCTATCGAGTTTTTTCTTTTTCGAGCATCATTTGAATCATCCGCATCCATTTTCAAGACAAATCTATGATCAAAAATAAAAATGTAGATTTTTTTAAAGCTATAGCATATATATTTTTTGGGGTTTTCCTACTTTTCCGGCTTTACCATAATTTTTAGCTATTTCCCGACCATCGAATCACGTCCCTAGTGAAATTCTCTAATAAAATGAGTATATTTTCGATTTTTCAGGTTTTCCTACTTTTCCGGCTTTCCGATAATTTTTAATTCTTAGCTGAAATGAGCATAGAGTTAATTTTCCTAATTTCCCAAAATTTCGAGATTTTTTGTAATTTTGTAAAAATTTATCAATTTCAAACTTTAAATGCAGCGCCTTTTTAAACACTAGCGCCAAACTTGTATTCTTGTAATGTAACTGTTGGTAAAACAGGAAGTTTTCTTCCTAGCCGAAGAAAGAGACAGCTGATATATACCTATGCGTATACTAATAGTATTGTACACTATTGTAAACATACATGTACCCCACGTGTTTCTCATTTTTTAGATAATTTTATTTAATAACGTGTTTCATTTGTTTATGTACGTATCATGTATTTAATAAAATAAAATAATAATTTACTTACGCGATAACGAGCAGCAGTTGTAATAATGTATACAAAATATAGTAACACTATAGTATACAAAAGCACTACAACAATGTTTTTATTAATTCTATTAACACTTTAGATTTGTTTTTTTTTTTTAACACAATACCATAGCAGCAACACAAGACAAATGAAATATTTAAATAAATAAATTTTCCGTTTAATATTCATTTATAAAATAATTATAAAAAACTCTCAATTTCATCTGTCGCGAGGGCAAGAACGAATGCCATGCAAAGACTGCGTATAGTATGCAGAGCTCTCGCATACCTATACACTCTGAGTATAAATCAGTGGTCGGCACTCCAAACCACAATTGTGCCGACTCAAGTCACACGTACGCTTACGCTCTATCATTCAGTCGTTGTCGAACCAGCAACGAGTAAACATCGCGCATGGCTATGGCACTTTGCACAAGTGCCCTGCGCGAAATGCCTACTTTTATGAATGTCGTTTTATGTTATGTATTATATTTATGGTTTTTAGCTATTTAAGGACAGAAAAGTTAATGCCTTTGTGTTCTAATATATTTGTTTAAATAATATAATATGTAAAATGAGCACAAAACTTCATGTTTTATGAAAAATTAAAAACATTCTTAAAGTGTTAGGCTACAGAGTTCTCACTCACTGTGACTGTTCGTGCTCACCTATACAGTCACAATTCCTCTCGTGCCGACCACTGGTATAAATATAGATATGTAATCTCGTCTGTCGCGAGAGCACGAACGAATGCCCATGCAAAGAGCGCGTATAGTATACAAGTTAACGACAGACTCCACACAGCAACTTTACCAAAACTATAAACATAATTGAATCTTTACACTTTGTAACTATGCAAGCACATAAATTAAAATCTTTATTAATGTTTTTGTTTATCTAAGAATTCGCTGCACTTTTTCCGTTCAGAATGGAATAATCCATTCTTATCCAAACAATATTTGTAGCCCTCACAAGAAGGCATAATAAAAGTAAGAATATTGATAAGTAAGCAAAATTCAAGATTCCGTTATTTGTTTTGATAATAATTGGAGATCCAATGCTCTGGCATTTCATCACTTAATGCAATGTCAAAGCATCTCAAATAACACTGGACCATAAATTTGAATTTGTTTTTTGTTACACGGATGCCACTATCCATTTTGTATGTGAAATGGCTCGCTGATTTCGAAAATCGAATTATTTTTTTTCTATGGATACGTTTTTGAGATATTTGCAATTTACCGTTATTTGACCAAAAAAAAGTGTCTTCACTTAATCATGTATATCTCACTGACCAGTTGAGCAATCTTACTGCAATCAATTAAATTTATTTGCATTAGAAATTTTCCGCAACTAATTACCCTTCGAAAATCTGCCTGTATACCTACACACATGTTAGGCAAATTAACATGACTACAGGGATTTCGCACCTGACACCTCTTGCTTTCGATGCAAACTACCTACTACAACAGTATTTGAGTATTACTGTTCTAAAAGTATTATTTTATTATTATTATTAGTTATTTGTTTATTCTAATGATATTCGAAAACAATCCCACTCCTACTTTACACACTACATACGCATATACGTATACATTGACTTTGAGTGACTTGGATATATTTATTTGATCATGTATAACTTTCCTATTTATCCATGGATTTTGTTCGTTGGTAGCTTATTTTTTTCTAAAGAAACAGAACTTCATATGAAATAAAAAAAAAATGCCAAAGTTTATCCCGTAAGGGATAGTGTGACTTTGAAATATGGAAGTCTGAGACATAAAAATGGCAAAAATTATTATTTTTTTCAGGATTTCAAGCTCCTTGCGCAACCTCTAAACCTTTTTTGATTGCCCCAAATTTTGTATATACTAGTTTTTGGGCTATTCGCATATTTCTAGGGGGTGCGATCGAGAATCCAGAAACTTTTTTTATCCTCCATACAACTAAGGGCCACCCTAATGTACATATGTATGCAAATATCTTATTAAAACAGTAGAGAAAAACAAGTAAGGAAGGGCTAAGTTCGGGTGTAACCGAGCATTTCATATTCTCGTTATTTATTTATTTAACTTAATTAATATTATATAATACACAATTTGACCCACATATTCGTCATATATATCGTAAAAAGTCCATTGAAAGTTGGAAACCCTAATATTAGGTTAGGAGCACCGAGGTCCTCATGTTCGATATATGGGGCCCTGAAAACCTATGGTCCGATTTCGGCGATTTTTGAAAATGGGCTGCCACACTATAAATAAAGTATTTGTGCAAAGTTTTGCACCGATATCTTCACTAGTGCTTACTATATATGTATGTATATGGTAAAGTAAACGATTCAGATCATCTTCTAAGTTCTGGTATATAGGAAGTAGGCGTGGTTGTGAAGCGATTTGGCCAATTTTCACAACATATTATTGAAATCGGTCGAGTAGTTCCTGAGATATGGTTTTTGACCCATAAGTGGGCGACGCCACGCCCATTTTCCATTTTGTAAAAAAATCTGAGTGCAGCTTCCATCTGCCATTTCTTATGTGAAATTTAGTGTTTCTGACGTTTTTCGTTAGTGAGATAACCCACTTTTAGTAATTTTCGACCTAACCTTTGTATGGGAGGTGGGCGTGGTTATTATCCGATTTCTTTCATTTTTGGACTGTATTAAGAAGTGGCTAAAAAAACGACTGCAGAAAGCTTCATTGGCTTGCGAGCTAAATACAAATAACCGATTTGTGGGCGGGACCACGCCCACTTCCCCAAAAAAATTACATCCAAATATGCCCCTTCCTAGTGCAATCCTTTATTCCAAATTTTACTGTTACAACTTTATTTATGGCTTAGTTATGACACTTTATGTGTTTTTGGTTTTCGCCATTTTGTGGGCGTGCCAGTAGACCGATTTTGCCCATTTTCGAAAGCAACCCTCTCACGGTCCCAAGGAACAAGTGTTCCAAGTTTCATTAAGATATCTCAATTTTTACTCAAGTTATCGCTTGCACGGACGGACAGACGGACGGACAAACATCCGGATTTCAACTCCACTCGTCATCCTGATCATTTATATATATATAACCCCATATCTAACTCTTTTATTTCTTGGTGACACAAACAACCGTTATGTGAACAAAACTATAATACTCTGTGCAACAGGTTGCGAGAGTATAAAAAAGAATGGGGTTGCACTCCGGGAGTGCAGGCAGAAGTGAAAACTTGCACTTATGGAGCGTTGGGCACTTTTTTGGGTGAGCATTTTTAGGTGCTCTCGCGACATACCTTTATAGAGGTATGATTTATTGAATTTGATGAAATTGTTTTTTTTTTTTTATAATAGGCTGTTTTCTTCTAATTTTTTCAATGAAAAACAGTTAATTACTTATGGACCAGCGATTTGAAATGAACGTATTACTGTTGGAGGTACATAAGGCACATCTCTGGTAGATGGACCAGCGATTTGAGGAGGTACGCTTTGTTGTACAAACGTTTGGTCAGTTGATAATAAATTTAACGTTCTTCGTTTATCTCTATATCGTTCACAATAATCTTTGTTCGCTTGTTTCGCCAAGTCTGACTTATGTGGGTGTTTCTCTCTGTATCGGTTATCATATTCTTTTCTTTTTTGTTTTCTTTTTTCTACTTCATCCTCATAAGTGGAGTAATCTATCGAGTTTTTTCTTTTTCGAGCATCATTTGAATCATCCGCATCCATTTTCAAGACAAATCTATGATCAAAAACAAAAATGTAGATTTTTTTAAAGCTATAGCATAGGAGGATGGGATCATGTGTAGAAGTTCACGCAAGTGAGGAAAGTTTTTGATTGTCACTCACTTGGGAGTGGCCAGAAACGATTCTTCTCCACATGGTTCAAGCAGCTCACGACTTCCGGTTTTAGACCAAGTATCCTCTGGGTAGCCAACAGACATCCGTTTGAAGGCGAGCTAAAGTGAGAAGGCGAAGCCCGCTTATGCGGTTGTGCGTAGGGTTTGGGACCCACCACATAAAAACACCCCCCAATGAAAAATCTACGAAAGCCTCGGATGAGACACCCCCCTTTTGATGACGACCCCTGCAAACGTTTTAAGGATAATGATATAAGGGCATGCACCTGGAATGTCCGGACCCTTAATTGGGAAGGTGCCTCTGCCCAGCTGGTTGATGTCCTCATACGACTTAAGGCTGACATCACCGCCATCCAAGAAGTGCGATGGACGGGACAAGGACGGAAGAAGGTGGGTCCTTGTGACATCTACTACAGCGGCCATATAAAGGAGCGCAAATTTGGTGTTGGATTTGTGGTGGGAGAGAGACTCCGTCGCAGAGTCCTGGCATTCACCCCGGTGGATGAACGTCTAGCCACAATCCGCATCAAAGCGAGGTTCTTCAACATATCGCTGATTTGCGCCCACGCCCCAACGGAAGAGAAGGACGATGTGACCAAAGATGCTTTCTATGAGCGCCTAGAACGCACCTATGAGCGCTGCCCCCGCCACGATGTAAAAGTCGTGCTTGGTGATTTCAACGCTAGGGTGGGTAAAGAAGGTGTCTTTGGCACAACAGTCGGAAAATTCAGCCTCCATGACGAAACATCGCCAAACGGCCTGAGGCTGATCGACTTCGCTGGGGCCCGAAATATGGTCGTCTGTAGTACCAGATTCCAGCATAAGAAAATACATCAAGCTACTTGGCTGTCTCCTGATCGAAACACGCGGAACCAAATCGATCACGTTGTGATAGACGGAAGACATGTCTCCTGTGTTTTAGACGTGCGTACGCTCCGAGGACCAAATATAGACTCGGACCATTATCTGGTCGCAGCGAAGATACGCACCCGCCTCTGTGCAGCAAAGAATGCCCGTCAACAAACACAAGGAAGGTTCGACGTCGAAAAGCTGCAATCGCAACAGACAGCCACGAAATACTCTACTCGACTTGCACTCCTGCTCTCTGAGAGCACTCATCAGCATCTCGGTATAAGGGAACTGTGGAACGGCATCTCAAACTCACTGCGTACCGCTGCAGCCGAAACAATTGGTTTTCGGCAACGACAAAAAACAAGCTGGTACGATGAGGAGTGCCGTCTCGCAGCGGAGAGAAAACAGACTGCCTACCTCGCAACATTGCAAACGACCACAACACGTGCGGGATGGGATAGATACCGAGAGCTGAAGAGGGAAGCGAGACGCATTTGCAGACAAAAAAAGAAAGAGGCCGAAATGCGTGAGTACGAAGAGCTTGAGAAGCTGGCAGACAGAGGGAATGCTCGAAAATTTTATGAAAAAATGAAGCGACTTAACGAAGGTTTCAAGACCGGAGCATCCTCATGTAGAGACCAAGGTGGTAATCTGGTAACCGATGTCCAGGGCATACTGGGATTATGGAGGGAACACTTCTCCGACCTGCTGAATGGCAGTGAGAGTACAACACCAGGAGATGGCGAACCCGATCCCCCAATCGATGACGATGGAACAGATGTTCCATTACCCGACCATGAAGAAATTCGAATAGCAATTACCCGCTTGAAGAACAACAAAGCAGCGGGGGCCGATAGATTACCGGCAGAACTATTCAAATACGGCGGCGAAGAACTGATAAGGTGCATGCATCAGCTTCTTTGCAGAATATGGTCGGAAGAAAGCATGCCTGACGATTGGAATCTCAGTGTGCTCTGCCCAATCCATAAAAAGGGAAATCCCACAATCTGCGCCAATTACCGTGGGATCAGCCTTCTAAATATCGCATACAAGGTTCTATCGAGCGTACTGTGTGAAAGACTAAAGCCCACCGTCAACAAACTGATTGGACCTTATCAGTGTGGCTTTAGACCTGGAAAATCGACAACTGACCAGATATTCACCATGCGCCAAATCTTGGAGAAGACCCGTGAAAAGAGGATCGACACACACCACCTTTTTGTCGATTTTAAAGCTGCTTTCGACAGCACGAAAAGGAGCTGCCTTTATGCCGCGATGTCTGAATTTGGTATCCCCGCAAAGCTAATACGGCTGTGTAAGTTGACGTTGAGCAACACCAAAAGCTCCGTCATGGTTGGGAAGGACCTCTCCGAGCCGTTCGATACCAAACGAGGTTTCAGACAAGGTGACTCACTATCGTGCGACTTCTTTAACCTGATGCTGGAAAAAATTATAAGAGCTGCAGAGCTAAACCGAGAAGGTACAATCTTCTACAAGAGTGTACAGCTTCTGGCGTACGCCGATGATATTGATATCATCGGAAGCAACAACCGCGCCGTTTGTTCTGCTTTTTCCCGCATGGATAAGGAGGCGAAGCGAATGGGTCTGGAGGTGAATGAGGACAAGACGAAATATCTCCTGTCATCAAACAAACAGTCAGCGCATTCGCGTCTTGGCTCCCACGTCACTGTTGACAGTCATAACTTCGAGGTCGTAGATAATTTCGTATACCTGGGAACCAGCATCAACAACACGAACAATGTCAGCCTCGAAATCCAGCGCAGAATAACTCTTGCCAACAGGTGCTACTTTGGACTGAGTAGGCAATTGAACAGTAAAGTCCTCTCTCGACGAACCAAAATCAAGCTCTACAAGTCACTTATCATTCCCGTCCTGCTTTACGGTGCAGAAGCTTGGACGATGTCAACATCAGATGAGACGACACTAAGAGTTTTCGAGAGGAAAATTTTGCGCAAGATTTATGGTCCTCAGAACATTGGCAACGGCGAATACCGCAGACGATGGAACGATGAGCTGTACGAGTTATACGACGACATTGACATAGTTCAGCGAATAAAAAGACAGCGGCTACGCTGGCTAGGTCATGTTGTCCGAATGGACGAAAACACTCCAGCCCTGAAAGTGTTCGATGCAGTACCCGCCGGAGGAAGCCGAGGAAGGGGAAGGCCTCCACTCCGTTGGAGGGACCAGGTGGAGAGCGACCTGGTTACACTTGGGATCTCCAACTGGCGCCGAACTGCAAAGGAGAGAGACAGGTGGCGCACTATCGTCGATTCGGCTATAACCGGCTAAACGGTGTCAACGCCAATCACATACATACATAGCATATATATTTTTTGGGGTTTTCCTACTTTTCCGGCTTTACCATAATTTTTAGCTATTTCCCGACCATCGAATCACGTCCCTAGTGAAATTCTCTAATAAAATGAGTATATTTTCGATTTTTCAGGTTTTCCTACTTTTCCGGCTTTCCGATAATTTTTAATTCTTAGCTGAAATGAGCATAGAGTTAATTTTCCTAATTTCCCAAAATTTCGAGATTTTTTGTAATTTTGTAAAAATTTATCAATTTCAAACTTTAAATGCAGCGCCTTTTTAAACACTAGCGCCAAACTTGTATTCTTGTAATGTAACTGTTGGTAAAACAGGAAGTTTTCTTCCTAGCCGAAGAAAGAGACAGCTGATATATACCTATGCGTATACTAATAGTATTGTACACTATTGTAAACATACATGTACCCCACGTGTTTCTCATTTTTTAGATAATTTTATTTAATAACGTGTTTCATTTGTTTATGTACGTATCATGTATTTAATAAAATAAAATAATAATTTACTTACGCGATAACGAGCAGCAGTTGTAATAATGTATACAAAGTATAGTAACACTATAGTATACAAAAGCACTACAACAATGTTTTTATTAATTCTATTAACACTTTAGATTTGTTTTTTTTTTTAACACAATACCATAGCAGCAACACAAGACAAATGAAATATTTAAATAAATAAATTTTCCGTTTAATATTTATTTATAAAATAATTATAAAAAACTCTCAATTTCATCTGTCGCGAGGGCAAGAACGAATGCCATGCAAAGACTGCGTATAGTATGCAGAGCTCTCGCATACCTATACACTCTGAGTATAAATCAGTGGTCGGCACTCCAAACCACAATTGTGCCGACTCAAGTCACACGTACGCTTACGCTCTATCATTCAGTCGTTGTCGAACCAGCAACGAGTAAACATCGCGCATGGCTATGGCACTTTGCACAAGTGCCCTGCGCGAAATGCCTACTCTTATGAATGTCGTTTTATGTTATGTATTATATTTATGGTTTTTAGCTATTTAAGGATAGAAAAGTTAATGCCTTTGTGTTCTAATATATTTGTTTAAATAATAAAATATGTAAAATGAGCACAAAACTTCATGTTTTATGAAAAATTAAAAACATTCTTAAAATGTTAGGCTACAGAGTTCTCACTGGGTATTCATTATTTCGTGTCACCTATACAGTCACAATTCCTCTCGTGCCGACCACTGGTATAAATATAGATATGTAATCTCGTCTGTCGCGAGAGCACGAACGAATGCCCATGCAAAGAGCGCGTATAGTATACAAGTTAACGACAGACTCCACACAGCAACTTTACCATAACTATAAACATAATTGAATCTTTACACTTTGTAACTATGCAAGCACATAAATTAAAATCTTTATTAATGTTTTTGTTTATCTAAGAATTCGCTGCACTTTTTCCGTTCAGAATGGAATAATCCATTCTTATCCAAACAATATTTGTAGCCCTCACAAGAAGGCATAATAAAAGTAAGAATATTGATAAGTAAGCAAAATTCAAGATTCCGTTATTTGTTTTGATAATAATTGGAGATCCAATGCTCTGGCATTTCATCACTTAATGCAATGTCAAAGCATCTCAAATAACACTGGACCATAAATTTGAATTTGTTTTTTGTTACACGGATGCCACTATCCATTTTGTATGTGAAATGGCTCGCTGATTTCGAAAATCGAATTTTTTTTTTTCTATGGATACGTTTTTGAGATATTTGCAATTTACCGTTATTTGACCAAAAAAAAGTGTCTTCACTTAATCATGTATATCTCACTGACCAGTTGAGCAATCTTACTGCAATCAATTAAATTTATTTGCATTAGAAATTTTCCGCAACTAATTACCCTTCGAAAATCTGCGTGTATACCTACACACATGTTAGGCAAATTAACATGACTACAGGGATTTCGCACCTGACACCTCTTGCTTTCGATGCAAACTACCTACTACAACAGTATTTGAGTATTACTGTTCTAAAAGTATTATTTTATTATTATTATTAGTTATTTGTTTATTCTAATGATATTCGAAAACAATCCCACTCCTACTTTACACACTACATACGCATATACGTATACATTGACTTTGAGCGACTTGGATATATTTATTTGATCATGTATAACTTTCCTATTTATCCATGGATTTTGTTCGTTGGTAGCTTATTTTTTTCTAAAGAAACAGAACTTCATATGAAATAAAAAAATGCCAAAGTTTATTTTTTTTTCAATTTTTTCATAAAAAAATTTAAAAACTCGAAGTTATTAATCAATTTCTCAGAAATTATAAGTCCTATGGAAAAATGGAGTAGGCAATATTTTTAGGAAATTTCATTCACTTTTATTTTCTATAATTTGCAGTAAGATTGCTCAACTGGTCAGTGAGATATACATGATTAAGTGAAGACACCTTTTTTTTTGGTCGAATAACGGTAAATTGCAAATACAGTAGAATCGCGCAAAAGTTAACTCGCGAGAAAATTAAACCTTCGGCTAAGTTTACCGATTTTGAGCGTCCACGTACTGCTCTAAAAAGGTAACTTTGGGTTTACTTTTTTGAGCTTTTCTATTTTTTCAAACCCAACCGTTCGTTTGTCAAGAAAAACAAGCTCTGGTATTCCCCTCAGTGCTATGTATTCCCCGAATTTCTATGTAAAAATTATAGTCGGTGTCGCGAGGTACATACATACGTAGTGTGTCATGAGCGTTTAAACTTGCGAGTTGTTTATGGTTAGTGTGTTAAAAAATGCCAACAAAGCAGAGAAAATCATTGCAAATCAGATTAAATTTGCATCAAAAAGCTGAGATTTTAAGAAAACTCGATGAAGGTATTCATGGAAATCGATTGGCGTTGGATTATAATGTATCTAAGGCGGCCATCTCAAAAATAAAGAAAAAACGTCATGAAATTTTGGAGGCAGTGGCAAACACACATGAAGTTGCAACCAAGAAAACTTTACATAAATCGGAATATCCCGTTCTTGAGGCAAGGTTGTATAAATGGTTCTTAAGCCAAAGACAGCGTAATTGTGCAATGAGTGGTCCAATTTTAAAGGCAAGAGCCAAGCTCGAATTTGCTAAATTGCACACAGGAAAACAATTTCATGCGAGTAATGGATGGCTTGCAAATTTCAAGAAAAGATTCGGTATTCGCCACTTAAAAATTTGTGGGGAAATCCTCTCAAGTGACAAGTCAGGAATAACATCGTTCATTCATAATT
Source organism: Zeugodacus cucurbitae (assembly GCF_028554725.1). Lineage (NCBI taxonomy): Eukaryota > Metazoa > Arthropoda > Insecta > Diptera > Tephritidae > Zeugodacus > Zeugodacus cucurbitae. Next base: position 39,637,603 of record NC_071668.1, read on the forward strand.
TGCGGGCAAAAATTAATGAAATGGAAATTTCGGATATGCAGCTTTATAACGCAGATGAATCTGGATTGTTTTATCGTTTCCTGCCCGATAAAACATTTGTCGCGGCAAACCAAAAGACGGCACCTGGCCGAAAAATAGCAAAAGATAGAATCACATTTATGTTGTGTGCGAACGCAGATGGTTCGCATAAGTTGAAACCATTGATAATTGGTAAATCCGCAAACCCCCGCTGCTTCAAGGGGTTTGAAAACCCATTGGAATATGCTAACTCGCAAAAGTCTTGGATGAATTCAGAGCTATTCTTTCGCTGGTTCCATCATTCCTTTATTAAGCAGGTAAATTTATTTTTTCTATCCTTTAAAATTTTTAAGTGTGCCAAAATATTTGTCAGGTTCGGAAATTTTCTGCTGAAAATAATTTAATTGCTGATTGACAACTGTACTGCACATAAGCCAATTGACAAGTTACAGTCAGATGATGGAAACATTGCGGCAATGCTTTTACCACCTAACGTGACAGCTGTTTTGCAGCCCATGGATCAAAATGCTATAAGACTGGTCAAGTTAGAATACCGGGCTAAACTGTTATGTAACATTGTAGCACAAGAAAACATTCCGGTTGAGAATATTTTGAAAGGACATTCAATTCGTAATGCCATCTTGCTGCTTAAATTAGCATGGGATGAATTGCCAAGAGCTGTGCTTATAAAAGCTTGGAAAAATATAAAACAGTGGGACGATGATCAATACGACAGCGAAGAGGAAATCCCATTGCTTACATTGATTAGATCAAATAGTTCTCACGATGATACACTTCGAGAGGTACAATCGTTATTGTCCAAGGTGGGTGGTGTTGACGTCAGCAGTGAAGACATCGAAAATTGGAACGACGATCAAAATACGGAAGATGATGAAGATTTCGAAGTGTCTGACAATGAAGATGAAGAACCAGTTGTCGAGGAAGTTATGCAACAACAGAAAGCCAGTTTTTCCGAAGCAGTTGAATGCATCAATACTTTGATAACGTGGTATGAAAACAATAATGATGCAAATCAGATATCACATCTTATTAATATGCGTACGAAAATTGTCAGGAGCTATTACACAAAAGAAAAGAAACAAACAAGTCTCGACCGCTTCTTTAAACCAGCCCTTACAAATTAATATGTACATATGTATGTATGTATAATGTGAAAAAGTACAAACTAAATCTAAGTTTATGTTTTGTTAAGAGTAAAAGTCAGGCATGCGAATAAATTAAACGTATTATATCACCAAAATTATGTTTATTTCCGTGTTTTTTTTTTTCAAAATCGAAACCCCTTTGAAAAAGTTAATATTTTGGAAAAGTAAAACACCCTTGGGACATTTTGGTTAACTTTTTCGCGCTTCTACTGTATCTCAAAAACGTATCCATAGAAAAAAAAAATAATTCGATTTTCGAAATCAGCGAGCGATTCCACATACAAATAGGATAGTGGCGTTCATGGAACATTTTTGCTGTAAACCAGTGTAATTAGCTTTTACATATATAATTGTAAGTACATAAATATAAGTAATTTTAAGAATAAAGTCAGTTCTGTCCAGTTGGTGAGCGGACTCAAACCAACACTTCATCTTTTATTTAAAACCGCGCGTAGCGGTAAATAATATATTTTTTTAATACTTCCCACTTAAGGGAAGTTAATTGGCGCCCAACGTGGGGCCACGAAAAAAATCGAAAAATCCTCGGAAAAGGATTTGTGATCGTGGTCTAAACCTACATATAAAGATCCTTATAAAGGACAAATAGTAAAAATATAAAAACCTCATGTGAGAGGTAACAAATATGCAAAAAAAAAGGAGAAGTGAAAAGTTTTAACAAAATT